>NC_089312.1:8364437-8621937 GCF_036669915.1 Pocillopora verrucosa
CGAGACAACAAAAGTGCACAGCAGGCCACATGCTAAAGTAACTCAGCAGGTCACATGGTACATCCCATCTCCTCATTCAGAAACCAACGTAACAACGAAGCAGCGTCCTTTTTCCGTCCTTGCGGGACCATCCCAGGAAAATAGGCTAACGCAGTCAAACGTGCCACCTTGGTTTGGAACACAACAGGAAGCAAGAATAAGACTATTACCCAAACGATCCCAGCAAAAGAAAAATGAACCTGTACAATTCTTCCAAAGGTCACTCCAAGAGGCGGAGGCTCACAGTCCATCAGGTCAGTCTCGCCCACTTCCTGGAATCACACAGATTCACGAAAGGCCAAGAAAGACACCACTAAGCAAAAAAAAAAGCTTTGAACAACTCCTCACATACCAATCATGACCCTTTCAGGCTTCGATCAAGTGCCAGGGAAAATTACTGCAGGAAGAGATTCCCTTCAGATAATCTTTAGCTGCATTCTGAATTTCTAGTTTACTAAGCTGTGACTGTATGAGGCACACTTTTGTTACATAAAAATTGGGACTTTTTTGTATTGATACTACTCTGGGAAATTTCATGCTTGATTTTACTGCATAATAGGGTATAATTTATGTCACAAGGAAGCTTTCTTCACATTTGTCATAAACCTCCATGCCCGTGTAACATAATGGACGATGACGGGAGTGTCACCCCCACTAACAGTTCCATTTTCGAGTAATCAGCTTACCGTATGGCACTTTCCTAGAATTGCCAAGTTCGTTCAGATCACCATTGACCGCAAGTAGCTCCACTCCAATGAAATCTAAAGCACTCGAAAGGTACGCATCAGTTAAATGGCAATATAATGGCGCATACATTTCAAATCTTTGTGAAGAAGATGAAAAGCTTGGTTTAAATTAAATATTCTTTTCATACATGCACGTGTTCGTATGGTATGAAATTGACATTAAAAATAGAAGACCTGAAGCATTTAATGTCTCGGTATAAATTATAGACATAACATATATTCTACGACGAAGTCATATGTGTTCTGATGATTTCATATATATTTACCTAATAAAAAATGGTTCCCGATGTGGCCTTAGTATAGCTGACCTATTTTTGTTTTACTGTTTATCCTCACAGAGGTGCCCCGGATGGACAAAGTGTCAAGAGTGGACAAAGAGAGGTGAGCTACGGACACGAGGTATTTAAATTAGTCGGATTTCTCTGATTACAGAGAACAAATGCGAGACAAAAGCAATTCATCCTATTCAGAAGACTATTCAGGCATTTAAAGTGAAGGATACTTGTTGTTTGGGAATCCTCGCTTAATGTGTTATCAAATTTTGACATAAACTGACCGAAAAATCTGTTTTCATTTGGTATTTTATGATAACTTTGGAGTACTTTGAGAGTGACTTATTTAAGGTATCGTGTATATGCGTGCTCAAAATTGGTAACCAAAGTGCTTTCTTCTAGCAGGATAAATCTTCGCTGACTTTGATTCATGACATGGACAGATCACAAGCTACTATGTAAGCAACTATAATAATTTTGGTTGTCGCTTTATCTTTAAAATGCTATCCACATTTGTCCTGATTTATATACTAAGGAAGTATTCCATTTCTCATATTGTAGTTTGCTGAAGGACAGGCCCGGAGTTTATATTTTACGCAAAAGTAAAACCAAACAATCGACAATGGTGAGAAATCAGTCCTTTGACACGTTCAATAGAAAACTAACCCACAAGAAACCCTCTCCCCGACAGCGGAAAAAAAAAACAAGCAAGAAAAAGGAATCGCCGGTTTTTTTTAACCAGCCTTTTCCCGCGAGCTTTCGCCTTGCCTTTTCTACGATCGAGATGGACATAGCCGAAAGGAACCCTATTTTGAATTTAAGGGACAGATGATTCTATTCATCATAGCCATCCTAAATCCATAAATCCCCTTGAGCAGTCAAACTTGTTGGGTAGTATTAACAGTTCAAACAGGAGTCTCTCACTACATTTTTGTTTTGCCATTGTATAGGTTTTGTCGGTTGGTACAGGGGATAAAGTCGTGCACTATCGGATATCTTATGACGAGGTACGGAAGCTTGTAATAGGCAACGATTGGAATAGGTTGAGTGCGATATCAGGAATAGTCACTACCGAGGTTTGAGTTGTCTGTCGAAAATGAAGGCTGAGGCAGATAACACAAACTCAAAGTTTGATAATTCATGATATCCTACAAAAAAAACTGATATATTTTTTAAGTTTGCAAAGTTTGAGAACACGACACGAACGGGGGCTAAGCAAACTTCGAACTCGATCTGATTACCCAATATCTGCTGCAGATATGTAGTGGGTTATCATTTCAACTTCGAATTCACACGCTATGGTAAATTGGCTGTATGCCCTCGACCAATCAGAGATTTCATTTTAAGTCTAATGTAAAACAATGTTGTTTGTCATCGTTAGCTCTTGATATTTTTCTTATTATTTCTTTCACCTTTACAGGAACAAGGATATTCTCTCAGAGAACAAGGAACCCCAAGATTTCCCGAAATAAAAGACTTGTTAAGTCATTACTCCTCGTTTGATCTCCCCACCCATGATTTGAAACTGACCGTGGCAGCCACTTACAGATAGAAATCGACAATTTGTTTTTCCGAGCATAAAATAAAATATCTCTATGTGTGGCTTGTATGAAGTTTTAACGTTATAGCCCTGGCTTCTCAATCTCAAGCATTCATGATCGTCATTATAGGGCGCTTATCAATGGATATGAAGTCTGAAGAGAGCTAAATAACTTATAACTACACAAACATTCTTGTAAGTTCAAAGTAACCATATACAATCATAAAAGGTGGCAGCAATCTTGAATAATAGGTACGCAATGCATAAATGTGTCGATTGATGAGGTCACATCGTGTTGAAGTGATATTTCGTCGAGAATTTCGCAGGGCTTTTTAATATTTAATTTTACAAGGCTCGCACCTTCGACGAAATTCACTAAACTTACTATTAGTTTCCCTTGCCCTTGCTGCTATTTTTTTAAGACTATTGGTCGGAGCGTCTACACTATCCAAACGTTTCAATATTACACATACCTACACCGTGAGTTTCTTCAAATGAAGAATTCGTCAACTCAGTGAACTTCATCTCCAAAACTCAGAGGAGAGGGTGGAATAACTTAAATAGCAAAACAAACTCCAAAATGTCTGAAGATTTCAGTCACAAATCGGCTCACGAACTATACTATTGTAATATGTATGACTGTGAGTTGCCCTATTGTCCTCTAATGCTTAAATATTGAATAAGGGCACCGTTTGAAGATCCGCTATCGACAACGTGACAAACGTTCAAACACCTCGGACAAACACTTTTAAGGACTAGTGTGGTGTCTGCTTGCGCAAGCGTAGATGACACAGTAAAAGCATTGACATTATCTATCCACTGAAACCACCACAACCCACCAAACTAAAATAAAGAACTTTCATTTTCACTACCTAAGGTCTTTTCTCAGGCCTTCTTTACCGAAAAAAACTTTCTTTGACTCGTTGTACGTTGTACTCCCCAACACAATTACTCTGATGCTCTCGATTTTTCCATTCATTTTATTTCCCTTCATGTATACATAGCATATAGGTTGTTTATTATTTTTGCTGAAATTGTATTCATGAGAGGATAGAACAAGTACCTCCATGGTGACTTGGTTCCTGGAAGTGGAAAAAGTCAAAGATGGCAAAAATTTTTTATGCGACCATTCTCCTTTTTTAGGTTGAGATATCAACGCACTATATATCAATTTCAAAAAGTGAGGTGACCGTTGCACGGTGTTGCCAGCCCCCACCGACATTTTCACCTCCACAGTGTCCGGTGTTTCTTTACGCGTGTTCTAGATTGCCCAATTTCGATTTTATTATATCTTGAAATTATCAAAAGCTAATAAAACAATAACAACAACAAGCAAAAACAAACACCGACCAGTAAACAAAGGAGGCTTTGCGTCACTAGTTAACATTGTTGTTTGGTTGAGAGTTGAGAGTTTTTCTTCTTTTGCATTTAAACCTTGTAAAAGGCAGCAAATCTCCACCAAGCAAGGAAAGCAACCGAGACAAAATGAAACAAAATGAAATAAAAAGAAAAAAAAGGCATACATGTCTCTTATCCAATCTAACCTACACGCATGTGATCCACTTTTCAGCGCAGCCATGTATTAGTTTTGAAAATCCTCCGCACTCTATGCAGTTAGATGATTTAATCTTTACAAATAGTACTTAAATGACAGAAAAAGCCCCTTATTGAGCAAAGCCGACGTGAAAAAACTTTATCTGTTTTGGGCTCATGTGAAATACTCACCAAAATGTAAAGATGTTTTTAACTAGCATGTGGTGGAAGGGATGTTTTCTCCGCTTTGTAATTACGATCAAGGCTTTGTGCTGAAGGCGATGGGCAAATTTTGCTGTCAACGGTATTGCCAGAAGAGAGTGAACCTTCTTGTAACTAGAGGGGTCACCATTTGTGCGTTTCATCGCAAAAATCTGTCAAATAATCAAATAAGTCACCTAAATATAACCTGAACCTATTTCTACTTATAGTCACTCTCTATGAGGCAATTCGAAGTTCTGAGTTATTTTGAACCAGTAAGAGCAAGTCTTCTTCGAAACCTTAGGAGGTGCTTAGCCTCTCGTGGTAAACTAATTTTGCCTGAAGTTAGAGTTGCTTAACCGTGGTGATAATTTATCATCATGAAGTGAAAGAAAAGTACTTAATTTTATACACCCTGCATATGCTTCGAATTCTTCATTCTTGTCAGATCTCTTAGACTTAATATGTTATGCCAACGTATAATACTTATACTTGCTAGACTCTGTTGCTATCTTCAACACTCACAGAAAGCGACATTGGAATAATTTCACAAAAAGTAGACTTGGTGAAAAGTCCCAACCGGTTTAAAACGGTAGCGTATGACCTCCTGAAGGTAAAGAACGTGCCACGCTCCGTCTCCAGACTTTTCTGTTGACGGTACAGTGTACCTTAACATGCCGCTTGAAATGAGATTATTTAACCATTTGAAGTGTATCCAATCCCTCCATAATATAAATTCACTATAATTGGAAATTTTTTTTACAATTTTGTTTTGCCTCCTGCCTTCGATTGCGAAAAGTAGGTAGCTCCTTGTAGTTACCTTTGGAACAAAGATCAGGCACTGAGTAATGGTGGTACAGAAAAGGCACAGCAAAGTGCTTAACAAGTACACTGCATCGCTGTGACTCCCCAGTAGGGTCAGTATAGGAATGATAATGACACAATGTGGACTTTGCGAGTTTCTTATGCCAGGTAGGTGCAGAATAGCAGAAGGAAGCCTTTGTAACCATATAGCAAACCTGTCCATAAGTTTTCATATTTTGAAGTGCAGAAGGTCTGGTATGGGTAAATGGCAATGTCAGCGTCTTGGTCAGTCTGAAATATTTGATAATTACGCCCATTACATCTGTAATAATTCTTTTTGCTGTAATTATATCACTCTGAATAAAGCAAAATTACGAACTCCTTTAAAAGGTAAAGTATCGGCTTAAACTGGACTACTAGTTGTCTCTGTTCCACATGGACAGGAAGAACAAAGCAGATGTATTGCATTGTACATATGTAAAAAGGATTTATGGAAAACGTATGAAAATCATCTTAACACATCTTAATAAAGTATTCAGGTAACAACCTTTTACTTTGGGTGCAATGTCAACGCTACAAATATATGGAGCATTCAATTAGACTTTTAAGTTTTGCTCAAACTTGAGATCATGACGTGAAAAAAGTGTCCCATCAAAATAAAAAAGGGCTCATAATGAAGTCGTACGGATAGAAATAGACGAGGCTTACCCGCCTTGGGAAGGTCTTAGAAGTGGTATATATGGGGTCCAGTATTTGCCAGGTGGAAAGGACACAGGCGTCGATCATCAGGAGAAGAATTACCACAATGAGTAGTTGGTAGTATTGGATCACCTAAAGCAAGGGGTTGAATAAATGATAAATGTTGCTCAATATAAGCCGTGCTCTCCCATGAAATTCGTGTTCTTTTTAACCTAGGCTGATTGCATTCATCTTTAAGGTAAATTTATCTTAGGTTTGTGGTCATCAGAAGTATGGAGGCAAGGAAATGATTTTTTAACCCCCCCCCTCCCCCCTCATAGAATTCGGAACGATACCTGGTTTTGTAATCATCGTCATCGTCACTCATTATTATTGTTCAGCCGGAAGAGGCTTTTGCACTCCGTGATGACCCCTTCGCTTGTTAGATTCAAAATTTCTTAATCGTGATCGTCTCGTTACTTTGGGAGAAAAATAAATGATCTCATTGATTGATACTCAATAACTTACCGTTTTCTTAAGTTTGTTCATAAAAATGCGATGAACCCTCCATGCCTTAGAGAATAAGGCATGCACTAGTTTACATAATTTGAAAGAGTAAATAGGTTATAAATAACTCATTTGAACGAGAACTGCCTAATGCTCCACAAAAACGTACACCCTCATTCTTTACTTGGTATTTCGAAATCTTTAAACTACTGTTTTCCTTCTTTTCCAGTTTGGCCTTGCATGAAGACCACTTCAAGACTGTGTAGCTTTCTACATCAGTAACGTTACACTTGTGAATTCTTCCTTCATACACGAAATTTCTAAATGTCTAAACGATTGTCCAAAGTAGTCCGGGATTGCATTGTTTTTACTTTACTCATCCCGGTTTCCGATTGGTCCAAAAAAGCTCGTACCACAACATTAACCAATCACATGATTGTGATTTAGGCATTCGCCTTTACCGTGCATTAGACTGTTAATGTACTTATACTCATTCCTCACTTCCCTTTAGTTCAATTTGCAACGTCATACCTGACACACTCTCTGGTGGGTCTTCTTTGAGACAATTTCAGCGTCAATGCCGAAAAGGATTCCAGAAATGTAGATCAAAACACATCCAAGAATAATAATGTTGTTCATATTCGGGCTGGACATTCGAATATACCTGGAGGCAGAGATAAGCATTTAATAACTGATTATGAACGATTGTTACGGTTTTTTCTGTGTGTCTAAATATATGATTACAGTAAAGTTGATTTAAGAGAATTTCCGATCTCCCAGGCGACTTTAGAAAAATCCAATAGCCAGTTTTAAACTGAGAATGAGAGCAAAGTAGTGGTGAGAATTTTCTCAACAATTTTCTAACCTTCCAAATGTCCCTGAACAGACCTACTCACTCAGTAAACCTAGCAATGTGCAATAATTACCGAAACGAGGAGAACAAAGATGTTGCTTTCTCCGCCCTCTCTCCAAGGACTAAATTTAGTGTGGAAGAGGCAAAAATTTATTTCCCACGACACCTGCACTGTGAATAACCGCTAAATAAATACTTTTTATTTTCCTTCCGAAATCTTTTAAGCCCACACAACCAGGAAAAAGCTTCTGTTCTTGAGACCTACATATGAATACATCTGATGGAAGTGACGAGCCTGGTCTCCTTCTATATTCTGATGCTCTCTTGACACATTAAGTTTAGCTGGTTAGTTTATATAATTTGGCAGAGCCAAGAGGGCATATCAGTGGATTAATTCAATTTTGTGAATAAGTTTTTCCTGAACTATTAAATTTAGAGAGATAACATAGCAGAAGTGAATAAATAAGAAAATAGTGCAATGGAGAGTTTCTACCTGACATTTCGATACTTAAAGTTGAAAAAGAAGAACCCTGCCGCAAAGAGGATCCCGAGCACGCACAATCCATCCATGGTAAATACCATACTCTTGGGAAGGTACCGTGGCTCAAGGATTTTTTTGATAGTGCAGGCTGGAACCTTTCTATCTGGTTAACATAAGTATGCGGAAAACGCAATTCTCATTCAGATTCCCTGTGATATTATTTCTATTATACGCAATCATAAACTCTTTGTTGAATAGTTATTTGCTCAATTGAGGAGTTTTAAAAAGTTTTTGACCACGCTTTTTGTTTTATAAAAGAAGATTGTATTGTGGACATTTGCTCAAGAGTTTTTTGTTAAAAGAAATCTACCAAAGTCTAGAAGACATCTGAGCAGTACCTTCCCACTGCACTGTTTGGCTCTTATCGACAACGATAACTTTCCTTTTCATATCATAAGTTCCAATTCGTTTCATTTCGCCACCTGTAGAGAGGAATAATACGGTAATTAAAAAAAGCATCATTTCGTTTTAGTTATCAACATCGTTAAAGGAGTACATACGTTGACGCTGATCAATGTTAAGCAAGCTTAGCCTGTCAGAGTTCTTGTAAAATTGTACCAAGCCCTGAAGAGTGAAAAAAAAATATAGAAATTACGCTTTACATTCTTCAGAAAGACAAAAATGGCTGCAAAGTATCATGACTGAGATTTGTGATGAATTCCTTGAATAGTAAACAGGATACTTGTTACTGTATATGCTGCCATCCATCGCAGTAACGGAGGTCAGTTTTTCTCCCAACAGCAAAACACATGTATTTCTACGAAGAGCATAAAAGGCAATGGAGCGAAATTCGACTCGAAGAGTGAAGTCAACCTCTCTCTAGAATGCCTTGGTAGAACACTTTTGCATTCTTTGAGATAAGATCGGAAACTTCAAAGCAGTCAGCTGCTCTGCCAACTAAGATACAGAAAACTTGCTGGGGAACTAAGACATATTCGGAGTTCAGTGACAAGCCAATTGCACGTGACTAGAAGAGGAAATGAACAACTACCTCTCCTTCTCATCATGAAAGTCAGTCATCGAGAGTGCCGGAAGGAAAAAAGTAATAAGAGTCCATTATGAGGACTAGAACCTCCAACCTGCTCGGACAGTTTATTAATTGGTCAAAAATAACATTTAGTCCATAAATAATTTCATGCAGAGCTTATGGTAAGAATCATTAATACTGAAATAATTAACAAGGTCAAAACGCATATGTGTGTGTCGATTGTCAGTTGCACTCCGTTCAATTTTTTCGTTTTTTGTTGCATGGATCGTTAAAGAAACAATTACTTGTGCGTTTATGGTGTATCGCCTTTGTTTTCTAACGATAACTATACCTAACAAAGGAGTTTGACCTTCAAGAAAACAAAATGCTGGGAATCACAGTGATACATATAATAGGGCACTTACAGACATTCACTGAAATGATACCCCTTTTGCAACCTTCATGAATGTCTTCCTCATAGCAGTATTATTATAGTCAAAGTCTTCCAATGACATGTTTCTGGTTTCGTTTTGCTGTTGAAGTGCTGAGATAGACTTGTGCAAAGTAAGGGCTATGGTCCAAACAGCGTCTTAAGCAAAGGCGGCGTGACGGCTGGGCTCTTTGTAAGGAGTCTTGGACAGTTCTGCCCTGTACTCAGCTCTGAGTTCTTCTATGGTCTTCAGATAAAGATACATGAATAAAACGTGAAATAAATTTTTTTGTTACGCAGTCAAACATGCAGATTCTTAATGTAATAAGCTGATCAAATTTACTTGATACAGCTTCATAGAAGGCTCTTCCATCAAAAATTATGCGAAAAGGTTCGCGGACATCTCAGAGGTGATAAAATATTAGCTTGGAATCACATAGTTCTCGTAAATTGTTGGAACCAAATTTTATCTTTGAAATCGGAACCTTGGCTACCATTGACAAATTAAGAAAAATTGTATTAATTAATCTATTAGTAAGCAGTAACTTGCTTATGCACGATTCGTTCGCATGCATTCATAACATAATTCTATAGTTTAGTAAAGAAAAACACAAATTACAACTCATAGAATTCTGACGTTTGAGAAGTTTGAGTCTGGCAGAGGTAGCCAAGCGAGCTATTTCAACTTCTAAATTGCCTTTGTTGGACATTATAGATCTAAATTTCAGACCGCATTGATTAAAAACGAAATACTTCCTATATGAGTCTGTCTTTTCTACCCGTGAACTGTGATAGTAGATAAGATATATCGTACCTTTCTGGCAATCATATCCTGATTATCTTTTCCAATCATCAACGCCTCGGTACTAAGGTAGTTCCCGAGCGCCTTGCAAAGTTCCTCTTTGGTGCAATTCACATCATTGTAGCCCCACCATTGTTCTCTGTACCCACCCGCCATTAGAATCCAGACGACTTTAGGACCATAAAACTCCTTCTGAAAAGCCTAAAATTTTTTTAATATAATTGAAGTTACTTCCAGACAATAAATACATGTATTCCTCGAGCGAGTGTTGGACATGAGTTAGCTGTGGTCACTTCTTGAGTATTAGAGACTGCCGGTGGTGAAATAGCTGTTTTATTAAAAAACCAACGACTACGTATACGGATAAAATATGTCGTAAGAGGTCAACATCGACCCTATGATAATACATGGGTGACTTGTGCTCCATCTATAGTGAAATACATCTTTTAAAGGTGCATGGCCAAGCCAATCAAAACCATCATTTTGCAAACTGCGAAGTCACAAGTGTTTTTAATACGTGTTGTTGTCATATACAGCCGCTGGTGATTAGTGTCGCGCACATAAAACCAAAATCAAGGAAAACATGTAAGATGAATTTTGCATGAGGTAAAGTTTCTCAATTAAAAAAAGCTAAACCTTTGCTCTATAAAGCATTTTGATTATTTCTTGATTTTCAAGCTCCGATACGTTAACAAAGCTACCCTACTTACCGTGCAAATAACTTTTCTTCTTTCTCTGAAAACATGCCAAAAAAAGGGGAAAGAAAGAGTTAGTTAGTGGGAAAAAAGTTCTCAAACACCCACTGCTGATGGTGCCGACAGAAAACACTGTTAACGTTTCTTCATCGTCTTGGAATTTAGCAATTCAGGTATGAAATATCGAAATGGTAATTCCATACGCCTACAACATACTTTTGCTGTGTGTATTACAAGACGCTTTTGTACAAAAATCTCGGCATGAACAGTAACACCAACAGGACATCTCCTTTAGCAGACTCAAACATTACTGATGTAGGGAATTTGGTAATAATCAAGAAAGTTGGCGAGGGTTCAAGCCTGAAAGTCATCAAATTTCAAGATAAATGGAGGAAATTATGGCCAAGCTTTGGCGGTAGGGTTTTGAATAAGTGCTTAACTAACACAGGCCATCGCGGCTTAACTGATACAGGCCGCGTTAAAGTTATTCTTATCAAACCGGTGTGTCTTCGATCTGCAATTCAGCGTTGCCGGTTAAAGTCTATATCCCAGTCTTTTTCAACCTTTTGACCAAATCGTTGGAAAGTCCTTGGTAAGTGTCCATATTCTCTCGCAGTATGGCCACTCTTCTCCATTTGAAATGTTTCACGATCGCCACTCTTCCCTGGTTTTGAAAATGCTCGGGTGGTATGGTGTGCATGAACGTTGAAAAGATCTTCGCGCATGATAGAGCTGGGTTTGCTCCCGCCATAGCCACCTTGTAGTAGCATAAAATATTGATGAAGATTAACATTTATCGCTAATTGGCTGAGTGATTGGTTGTCTTTTGTGTTAGATGAGTTTAACGTAATTTCTAGCTATAGGATTACTGCCATTTCATTGCCAGTGAAATGTGTTGTCTTGGAACAAAGCAACAAATACCGAAAGGAAGAGTTCAGCATCATGAGAACAGTTTTACAAAACTATACGGATAAACCAGAGAAAGCAGAGATAGCAATATTTGAGATACTTTGCTCCCAAGAATAATGACTTTGATCAAGAATTTTTGACCCAGTGGAAAACTGGAAGTTGTAAATATGTATTGTTTTAATTTTTTAAATTTAAAATAATACATATTATACTTAAAAGTATTTTCGAAGATCTGATATGGTTAGCACTCACTTGAAACAAGTTGTAGAAAGGAGTAGCCTTAGCAAATGGTTTGTTCTACTGATTTGGAACAACCAGGTCCTAAGATCATGATTTTCTTCTTCTCCTCTCGAATGAACTCAGTGAACGCGTGGATTGCATCGGAGTCTTGACACTGAATGAAATACAGATACAATAAGATGTTTGGCAAATAAGAAATATAACATTATGATACTTAATTTATAAATTGCCTGAGGATGTGATAAGAAGTCATTTTCTATACAAATTGTTTTTGAAACGAGATGCTCTAGAATTAACGAGAATCTACATAAGTTTCTTTCATGATCAAGTTGAATTAACGATTTGAACTATTTGGAATATAACTATAAAATCTTACTCTGCAACAAGGCTGCGACTTGACATGTTCTACTATTGGCATGGCAACCTATCACCATTATCTCTTCATCAACTCTTGTCGAGAAAGTATAACTGCCGCAAAAATCCTTAAGATTGATCGTGTTTCCTACCTTGACGTCTTTGACTTCCATTTGCAGTTCATAGTTCACCAGTGTTTTGGGACATGCATTCACATGTTTTATTGCCATGCGCACTATTGGGATCATACTTGCAGAGTTTTCATCTCCAGGCTTTGTGTCGATGTCAAACACTCAGCCGATGACCAGCGGAATTTTTCTAGAAGATTCATGTGTGAAACATATGAGCGGTATAAGAGCAGCGAGGAATTTAAGACTCATTCTGGAAATCAGAAAAACAAGGAAACTGAAAGAAACTGATAGCCTAATTTCATGAGTAATGGCAATTTTTTCATTTGTATGTAAATTGCTGAGCATAAGACAGGTGAAAATGGGCTCAAGAAATAAGCTCTTTTCTTCTCTTTTGCCGCTTGCTTGGTCTTAAAGAAAATTACCACTAATTTTCGTGAGTTGTTCCATGCAGGTAGTGTGTTTTCATTTGGTGATTTTTACTTTTTTCACTCTATAACGTTACATATTTAATTTAAATACAGACTAGGCACTCTTCACAGTTCTGGCATTCCACGGAAAGAGTTAATTTTACTGTGCTTTCGAGAGAGTCGAGTTCATCAATTGTTAATGAAATTTTTCTATGGTCTTTTGCTTTGAATGGAAATACGTATGACACAATCACTATGCGCATAACGACTTCCATATGCATCTTCCATTAGTAGTATTGTTATTATTATTCCTAAGGTGCTGAAAGGGTATCACGTCGGTTGAAGGATTTGCAAAATCAGAGCAATTTGGTCGTGAATACTGTAGAAATCGCACCACATCTAAAAAGATGAAAAAACTTGCCGGCCTCCCCTTAATCTTTCAGAATTCAAAGTGGTGCATCAGAAGATATCGGACATTGTTTTCGCAAATGAGTTCTTAGTGCTTTCTGCGCACTGGTTTGCCACCTCGAAATTGTACGAAAAGTGCTTAGCATTGTGCAAACTTTTTCCTTACATCTATTGAGCGTAAACCTTCACATAACCGCCATTTTTTAAAGCTTCTGAGGAGGACTAATTGAAGCTCGCACGGAAGTTTTTATGTTGAAAGGGACCGCATTTCCATGATGTGTCGCTTAAAATCAATTTTACTTTCAGAAAAAAAAGGAAGAAAAAAACCGTGGCAAGGCGACTTAAGCACGTTTTGGGGAGGAAGAAATCCCTGTCAGCTGATTATTTATTTAGAGATAACACTTGTCATATCAGACATAAATCTTAAGAGTAATGAACTTTGCAAACGCAAACGGATCCTTTTCTAACGCTACTCTATCATATCTGATAATGATGATCATTTTTATTCAAACCGCCTTCAGTTTTCCATTCGTTGCTCAAAACCTAAGATAGAGGCTTACCCGAATAACTTACATTAAGTACATTTTAACAGCAATAGGTTCATGATTCTGTTCAGGAGTGGAGAGTTGAGATTTCAAGGTTTTATATGGTGTTACTGTATGTGTATTTTAACACATATTTATTTCTGACTTATTATCTTGTAGTCTCTTGGAATGTAAACTCGGAGTGTACATACTGCGTACAAGTCAGAACGCACAGTGAGAGCGGGTAAACCCAAGTTAACAAAATGATTTTTACTCATACAAAACTCAAGTACATCAGAGTCTGAAAATCGTAAATTGTTGACCTCAACTTTCCATGTTTCGTATAATTGCTTTTCACACTTCACGAAGCAGTATTTCAAGCTCGAGGGAATGTTTTTCTTTTTGATTTACTCGTTAAGTTTTTCTTCAAGTTCTTGCAGGCTCTGTCCGTGTGGACAGAAGATCGAGTACGACATTACGGGGTGTTTCAGAATGAAGTATGTGGTTCATTACTTGTCTTCTAGTTTTTTTACGCTTGTTTCCATATAAATTCTTAACCGTATGACAGTTTGGATTTACAATCCACAATGACACCCTTACCTGATTTGGGTAGTTTTTATTTTGCAGAAAGGCTACTCCCTCGATCCTGGTGTGGTGCGATGCAAAACAATCGTGAAGCTAATAAAACACTTTTACGACTTCACTTTACCAAGATGTGACGTGAAACTTACAGCGCTTATAAATATATTTATATGGACTTGAGGCTGACATCAGATAGAGGACCGTGGATTAACCAATCAGAGTCAGCCAAATCTTTCATCTTTAAAATTCATCACGATAGTTGTTGGTGTTGCTATTTAATCTTGTGGGGTGTTATCAAACGGGTGATATTTTGCCTAGGTTGGACCATAATTTCTTACAAAAATTACTGCAAATTCAGTCTTAAGCGATTCGAGTCTTTGGACAAAATCCCCGAACTGGGGATGTACTCCTTAAGCCTCATTATGTTGTCAATTCCTTTACCTAGCATTTTAAAATGAAATATTTGGGAAATGTGCGACTCGCTGAATCGTCTTGTGTAATTTTGTTTATTTTAAAGCGGAATACTCCTTAACATACATTTACATCAAGATAGGGGCCTTCTACTGCCAAGGAATTAAGAGAAGTATTTCCCCTGTGATCTCCCTAGATCTTCTTACTGTTTCGGTATTGAACGTATTGAACTTATTGTTTTGCATGGACAGTTTATGCTACTCGTAGCAAGTATATAGTTTTAACTTTATATTTAGAAATCAGACAAATGTAGTAGAAGGATTATGATGTTAATAGAATCTCACAAATTGAGAGAAAGATCTGCTGACAACTTTTGAAACATAGGACTTTGATGTAGAAAGATTTTATTTTAGTGGATGGGCTAGTCCCAATTTTCCTGCACATGAAACACCAATGACAACATCGAACCAATAGGCAGTGCATGTTGTTGGAAATGAGACTCTATGGCTATATTTTATTGTATTTTCGTCAACATGTTGCTCGTTATGTGGATAGTAATTTTTATTGTATTTCTTTTGTTACTAACTTGATGCATACAGATGTTTGATACCAACAGATGATTTAACTTGAAACAGTTTTCCTTGAAATTTAACCGCGTCAAATAAAATCTCACATCTGTTATTTTTTGATCATTTGTTTTTTGTTTTCATAACGTGTTCGATGATCATTCTCCTGAACTGCTTTAAGAATATGAATTCGTAACAAATACATAATTACTTTACGTAATCAGAGAAATGTGTTTTAAGTTATTTGATATTTTAATAATCAGCCCTATTTTAAATCTTTTTTGACGTATTGAAATAACGCCATATTTTCGTTTTGATATCTCCTCCATGTCCCTCTGTTACCTGTAATGTGGGCTGATATAAATGTCTAGTAAATGCATTCTCATTTACAATCGTATTTTCGGATATGAGGGAAAAGTAAGAGTAAAATGTGTCAAAAACTGACCATGTGGTGTTATTTTTGTTCAGTTTTCTCTAAAGACCTGTGGTTATTGGGAGAGTGTACGACCGTGAGCTTTACTTTCGACTGTAATGCTTTCAAAGTGAAGTTAAGGAAGAATGTCAAACACTCTTCCAGAGCCGGCGGGGAAAAACAAAATGAATGGCACTCAAATGACAATTGAATAATTATGCGATAAACTTGTAATGCCAAGATCAAAAGCTACTAAACTGGAGCCTCAGACCCACGCATCAGATAAGCGAGAAGGGCGGACGGAAAAAAAAAGGAAATATGTCGATGACTTTTCGAAAAAGAAAACGAACAATTCATCAATTTACAACATTTAATTTTCTCTCCCACCCAAGTTGTTATTAGAACTGCTACGTCTCTTCCAAAAGCCTTCACTAAAACACTTATGCACCTGTTACTACTGAGCGAGTTTGGTGATCTCTGCTTATTATTTGCGCATTAAATCTTATAAATTTTATTTACGATGACTTAATTTCAATCTATCAACGTGCGTGGCGCAAAAGTACGTATCCATTTCGTATTATATATCAAGAAATACGACAAGAACTACAACGTTCCTCCGCCAAATAATGTATAATGCTGCTTTCCTTCTGTCCACACAGGTGGGTAATGTTGAGGAATCGAAAAAAGCATAGAGAAGTTGATTCATAGACGTGTTTTCGGCCAAAATGTATGTCATTGAACCCGATACAAATTTCAAGTGTTACGACCCGATGGAAACCTCTGAAAGCAGAGGCGAGGTAAGGAAGAGGGTGGACTCCGAAAAATCGTTATCTCAAATACTTCAACTAAAATCGTAGATTTTGCATCATCATCATTGCAAGGTAATAATTAACTTGCCCACAAGGAAACGCTGAGATTCGGTGTGAATCTTTTCTCCCACCGGCATTTTCAATTCCATCCTTGCCGTTTTGACAGAAACATACTCTTCAAAAATCTTGCACCTCGCTGTGCCGTGGACTGTTCTGCTATGTCAGTCTAGGAGAAAATCAAAGAGACAACGTAGGCGTCAATGTAATTAGATCATCGTCCCTTAGGAGTGGACACAACGCCACCTTCAATGGTCACGCAGAAAACGTATTGATACAACGGCGAAGGAAAAGCCTTAGACTTGAATTAGCAACCTCTGACCTCCTCTCTTCCTTGGGCCGCTATTTATATCCAGCCCCACTCCTCTTCTTGTTAATTTGGTTGTCTCATTACCAGTCCCCCAGTCGGCTGTTTATAGATTGATAAGCATTCAGATTAGGGAAAACGCATTTGTGAAAGCGGAAGAGTACACAGCAAACAATGGAGGTAGGAATATTCGATTTTAATGGTTGTAGATATTTTCTACTTCTTTTAAGTAGACTTTGTCTGACGAAAGTGTCGAAATCTTTTCCGATTTGCCCCCTTGTCATGATTTGAAAATGTTTTGGATGTATGCATCACTGACTTGTACTTGGGCTTAGGCTGTCTATCAATATCTGTCAGTGTCGAATTTTTTAGTTGGAACCGTTTTTTAACCCATTCCATGGAGAAATTACCAGTGAAAGTTGCGAAAGAAAGCTTTACAACAATCTGCAACTGGACTTCGTTAACTATTTGTGTGCCTTTCCGTGTTGATCTGTGCCTGAACAGAACCCGACTAGAACTCGTTTTTAATCAAGTGTGACGAAGTGACGACCGAAGCCGAATCACCAATTCGAACACTCATGGCTTGATACACAGTTTAAGGATGGTTGCAGGGCCCGTGTCATTTGGATCTGACCTAGATAATGCTTAAACCGACCTGTGTGACAAAACAACCAGAAAGGCGGTCATGTTAGATTACTGTTTCTTTCTTACCAAGAATTTATAATCTCTTGTTTTTTTTTAATGGGCTTTTTTAAATCGTGTTATGGATGCACGCAGGAAGTTTGGCGAGAACATTGCGTAGGTTTTGATAAAAGTTCTGAAATTGTTCAATTTTAGAATTAAATTCTGCTGCTGAACAATACATTTAGGACATATCGACAATTAAACTCTTAATAATACTATATTTACCAGTGAAGCTTTACCACAATCTGCCGTCAGGCTTCGTTAACTCTTTGTTCGTCTTTTCGTGTTGCTATGTCTGAACAGAACTCATGATTGATCAAGTGTGACGAAGTGACGGCCCAAGCCAAACTGACTTATTCGAAAACTCATGGCTTGATACCTGATTTAAGGAATTGTTGCAGGGGCCCGTGTCATTTGAATCTGATCTAGATAATGCTTCAGAGACTGACCTGTGTAACAAAAAGTTTTCGGTTTCTCTCGTTCGCATGTGAGAAGATTGGTTTTTCCTAGGACCTCTCAAACGTTCTGCGACATTCAGAGTCATGCAAAGTTAATTAAAGAATTGGTTCTTGCCAAGAGTTTATAAGATCTTGTTCCTTTTTTAATGTGCGTAAATCGAGTTAAGAATGCAAGCGGGAAGTTTACAGAGCACGAGAGAAGCGTACGGCGCAGCCTCCAGCAACTCTAGCTTTTTGAGAAACAATTCTTTTACAACATAGCGGACACAACTTGAGCTTGAAGAAAGAGTTTTATCATTATTGCGTCGGGTTTACAAGGTCATCGTGATCTATCCGAAAGCTATGACTAAGCGACTGAGGAAAAAACGATTAAAAACTATTTTGAGACCAAAGCTTTATTCAAAGAATTGAAATTTGTACGAATTTCTCACATGTACCATACCACGTAGTATATTAAGCATGCTAAAATTAACGGCCAGAACATTGCGAAGTTATTTGATGAAAATTTTGAAATCGTTTAATGTTAGATTTAAAATCTGCTGTTGAACGATACGCTTGGGACATATCGACTATTAAAAATAATAGTCACCGTTCGAAAAACGAAGCGAAAAATGTAAGAATTTCTCGAGTTTACGGGACCTGCGCGGTTGATTCACCAACGTTTACTACAATTTACGAGCAGAAAAGTGCAAATTGAGATTTCTAGTAATGTATTTACGCAGTGCATGTTAAAATAACTGCTTGTTAAACAACTGCTTTGCCCTCTAAGTCTTATAAAGAAGACATCCTTTAAAATCAGGCCCCCTAACATTAAAGAGGTCCTGTGAAATATTTTAAACAGCTTTTATTCTATTTTAAGGAGGAAAACAATGACAGCAGACAGCACCCATCATCAAGAAGTCTTAGAGTTACTTTCCTGGCATCTGAATGGGGATCAAGCAAAGGAGGCCTCTCCACGTTAAACAGGGAATTAGCAATGAACATTGCAAAGAACCCAAGAGTTAAGGTCAGTTACTTTGTTCTAAGTTGCAATGACGAGGACAAGAAAGCAGCTCAAAGTCACAAAATAGAACTTATAAAGGCGGCAAAGTGGCCCGGCTTCGATGAAATGGACTGGCTCAGCTTTCCACCAAAGGATTTGCAAATCGACGTTGTGGTTGGACATGGCGTTAAACTTGGCCATCAGGCACAAATCATAAGGAAGTACCACAAATGTAAATGGATTCATGTTGTCCATACAGACCCTGAGGAACTAGGGATATATAAAGAATATACTAATCCAATTTCGAATGCTCAGAAAAAGCATGAAACAGAGGTAGAACTTTGCGAACTAGCTGACCTCGTTGTACCAGTTGGCCCCAAATTGTACAAAGCGTTTCATTCTTATCTCGCCTCGTGTAAGGAAGAGCAATATTTCTTCAAATTTACTCCTGGAATTCTGGCAGAATTCTCTGAATTAAAACAAGGTCTAGACAAACGAGAAGTTTGTAAAGTCTTGTGTTTTGGTCGTGGAGATTCGGAGGACTTTAAATTAAAAGGTTTCGACATTGCAGCTCGAGCTGTGGCTAAGTCGAGTCATTGTATTCTGTTATTTGTTGGTGCTGCTAAGGGAAAACTTGAGGAGACACAAACACGTTTCCTCGATTTTGATATCCTTCCCAGCCAGCTGAGGGTGCGTCCGTTTTTGGATTGCCGGGAAGATTTGAAAAAGGTATTTTGCGAAGCAGACCTTGTGGTTATGCCGTCGAGAACTGAAGGCTTCGGGTTAACGGGTCTTGAAGCCTTGTCAGCTGGTCTGCCTATTCTTGTGAGTCGAAAATCAGGATTTGGAGAAGCTTTGATGAAAGTACCATTTGGCCGGAATTTTGTGATTGATTCAGATGATCCAGATCAGTGGGCCAAAGCAATTGAGGAATTCTGCAACAACGACAGAAGCAGTCGACTTGAAGAGTGTGAAAAACTGCGAGACTTCTACCAGAAAAAGTACAGTTGGAAAAAACAGTGTGAATCTCTCATTGACATAATGATCAGCATCACTCCTAACGGTATGGAAGTAAGCTTAGCAGAGATCATCCAATGCTATACCAATAGGCATTCCGTCGCACCGTGGTCACAAGCCTCCCAATTAGTTTAGCCAAAATAGTCAGGAATATTTTTTTAGTTAACTTTCAGGCATCCTTCTCCTTTCCCTAGAAATTCCCCTTCACCATTTATACTCTTAGCCATCGCCAGGGTTAATTTTCCCACACAAACGTAACTCACTGCAATGCGAAATATTGATTCGTGGCATCGGGAGATGTGTCAAACCTTTATGGGCTCGTTTAGCAAATTATGTAACAGCGGCTACTTAAACCCCAAACCTATAAAACACTACATAACTAATTAAATAAATAACGTCATTAATTAATGTCACATGTTCTTCACATAGACAAGTCTGAAGATTGTGGGGGTGCAACAGAAAAGTCCACATTGTCTCACCAGAAGGAAGTCAGTTACAGCCTTTGTTCAGGTACCATACTCTCTAAGCACTCCGTTTTAAAAAATGTAAATAACTAATAATAATCATAATAATGATAAAAATTATTGTAATAACTCGTATTCTGGAGACTAGTATTTAGTATTAAATTCTGACTTACCAGATTGAAGCATTGAAGTATCTAAGAGAGCGATTGGGGAAATTGATGAACTTTTGGTTCGAAGAGTGGCATTGAAATTTTTACTCCAAACTCGTACCACTGATATACTAGCAAAGTCCTTATTCATCCAAATAATTATAGGCCAATTTCACGTACATGGCTGTTATACAATACCTTCAGTTCGCCGTGTACTCCATGAAATATCAAGATTAAATCTCAGGATTTTCCATGAGAATGCCCAGTGGCTCTAATTTATCCTATGAAACATTTTACCAGAGATTATCGAAGGATCTCGATCGTTCTTTGAAGTGATCAAGCACAAGGTAACAAATAAAACCGATGTGCTCAAACTTACCAAAGCACAACCGTTTGGTTGTTAAATTCTCGCAATTTCTTTCTTTGCCTTTACCTTTCATTTATTTTCATGTCGCCTTTAAACTTACTTCGCAGAAAAAGCAGTCTTAACTAAATACATCTGAGAACACTTCTTTTTTAGACCCAATTAAAGGTCTTTTGTTAGTCAACCCAGGTAAAATGTCAGGCGGGATATAGGCAGGATCCTGGCAATCCCACCCAGGATCCCAGGTGGGAATGGCGGGATCCCACCTTAGGTGGTGGATCCCACCTCTCCCACCTGGGATGAAAATTTGATCCCACCTGGGATCCCGCATTCAATGCGGGATTCCTGCATCTCACCATCTTAGGTGGGACTTATGTATTCTACCCGGGATCCTGGTTGGGATTTACAAATCCCACCTACGAAAATATTATTTTGCTGTTTTTATTCTTACAAAACGTTTTTGTGAGAGTTCCAATACTTATGGATCATCCACACACTCCGCAAATATTTGGCACATTTTAATGATCTTTAGCCTACCGTGAGTTATTTGCTGTGCATCTGCAATCATTTGAGCGGCCATTGTCTATTAAAGTTTTGCTTTCCTATGTGAATCTTGTTGTTGGATCCACGCAATGAAAAATAGCTGTGGTAAGTCAGTTAGTACAATGAATCAGCTCCTGTGCGTAAGTCACAAGTTCGCCATGTTCCTCGACTTATTTCACTACCAGTCTCTTGCTAGTTAAGATCAAATAGTGAACATCCGAGCTTTAAGTTTGGCTAGGTTTACCGCCGCTAATTTAATTAGTGATCAAGTGTAACCCTCCATGTCCAAGGAGTTTTCCAACTAGAAATTGACAAGTTTCGTGGTTGAATTTTGCTTATATCACGCTATAATCACGTGCATAATGAGTCTTTGACTTTGTTTCTAAATGTTTTAGCATTCAACCGCATTGAGTGCTTTCATCTCTTGATAAAAATTAAATAAAGAACGGATCTATCGTTTTCACCACAAGATTAATTGGAAATCATACCATTTATTGAACTTGTTTTAAGTTAGCAGAGCAGATTTGTTTGAAGAGAAAATTTCCAGTCTCCGGCTTCATATCATTACGTATACAGAGAGAGTAGTTGTTTTGTCCTCGTGAGAACCAAAGCAGCCGAGTCAATTCTCGCACGGCTGCCTCTTCAACCAGCTCTATGTTATGAAGTAACGCGTTTACCTTAACTACTGAGAATGGATGGAGGATTTGTGAAATGACGATAACAACTCAAGCTTCCCTTTGGAAATCTGGAGACCAAAACAACTGACAAGGTTTACAGAAGAAGAACACTACGTCATCACGCCACGTTTTCTAAAAATAGGGTTTGGATGTTTGGCAATATATTGCGGCCACTTTTATGACCTGACGTATGAAATGAAAATATTAACAGTCCAAATGCAAAACCCAGAGAAAGGAAAAAAAAGAACAGATAAAGAAGAATATACTAATGAATACGTAATGTCGTTGATGCTTGAGGTGCTGATTTTACAAGTTTCGTATGTTGATACATAAAGAACGTACTTGTCACTTGCCATTATCTTTTGAGTTAAAAGCTAACCATGTCGAAAGTTTCCCAAAGACACAACGCAAGCAGATTTCGGAGTGTTGTTGTTTTATGACGGGTATCTTTCAATGTCTTTCAATATCTTTATTGGATGACTGACACACACCGTTTCAGCTCCAGTCAATCGAGCGTATCATATTTTGTTTACTGATATCAACCAGATTAGACTTCTTTGACGAGTGACCTTAATTAATGTCATGAGTAAATGTTTTTTGAAGGAACGATTGTGCGGAGTGATATCGCGTTACTTTTGGACGCTTTCTTTTATTCCTAGTGATAATGACTTTGCCAAAGACAGACAATATACGCTAATTTATGACGGCAACGCTTCCACTGATTACGAAACGATTGGCGCGCGTTTGATAATGCAAAAACTTTTTGAACTTTTTTTCGCCATATTGAATGCACATAGTAATATGTGTACACAAGGAAATATTGTTCAGTTTTTACTCAAGAGAGTGCGCACTATCGGCTGTTAGTCGTTTAAATCGATCAAACTTCCTGGTTAAATGATGAATCGACGCCATTTTGAATACGTTCGCACTTGGTCAGTTTCTTCCTCCGGCGATGGCGGTCGAAGCCGTTGGATAAATGTTAGGCGCTTTTTAAACTAACACCTTGCAGAGATGTACAATATGTTGGGAGCAGAATTTTTAAAATTTGCCGTGTACAGCGTGTCTAGTTTCCAGAATCTATAGAGATGTTTCCCAGAATTGCAAACTCATTCATGCACTAAGTTCGCGTGACAGATTGAGTGACATGTGTTGACAAAGCTCTCTATAATTTGAACCAACCGTGCGCAATTTATTTCTTCATTACTTTCAGTGCACTTTGTTGGCGGCTTTGGTGTGAAAAAGAAAGAAAGTTTTTTGATTACAGCACCAGGACGTGTTCTTCTCTTTACCTGATCTTTTTCTGATATATTTTGCATTCTCCCAAGATTACAAGTGTTCAGAATTCAAATGACCTAAACGCCCATTTTCAGGTTTGTCACGCTTTAAAGCCGTTTTCTCTGTAAACAGGAAGTCGTGCCATTCGAAACTCTAGAAAGTACGAACAGCCCCTGCGTGACTTTACAAGTTTCACAGCCGTGACACCGTGAAATAAGTTTTATAGAAAAGAGACAAGAGGCTAATCAGCCTATTGCGAAAAAGTAAATAGCTGATAAATAACTGTTGGCTGAAACGACACCGGAAATAGGGTTGCTTACAGACGTAGTTTATTAGAGTTCCGCTTTTGCTACCATCCCGCTCGTAGCTAGCTGCTGCAAATTTCAGCTAAACACGCTTACAATCTACAAGAATATAGAATTTGTCACAGCGTGCTTTCAAAAATAACGTATTAATGATATACATGCCTTTTTGGCCAAGACCTCTGAGGTCTGGAT
The DNA here is from genome assembly GCF_036669915.1 of Pocillopora verrucosa. Taxonomy (NCBI): domain Eukaryota; kingdom Metazoa; phylum Cnidaria; class Anthozoa; order Scleractinia; family Pocilloporidae; genus Pocillopora; species Pocillopora verrucosa. The sequence goes on from NC_089312.1 coordinate 8,388,273, forward strand.
GGATCAATAAGGTACTTGGAATCTCTGGGAGATTTTCATCTTACTTACTGCCTAATTCTTCAGTTCAAGATCCTTGAAATCTCTCAAAAATCTCTTGGAGGATCTTATCGGGATCTTCATTTATATTTTCTCGTCAGGATCTTCGAGCAAATGTTCTCAAGCATCAAGATAATGATAAGGATCGAGATGATGATAATGATCTTAAAAAGTTTACATAACATTTTGAAAGATGCTGATTAACGCTATCTAGATCCGCATTGATCTTGTAATTCCTTAAGATTGTGGGAGACGCAGTGGCCTAATGATCAGTGTACTGAAGCCTCGCTCTGTTATGTGTCCTGCACCTTCATGATGAAAGCGATCAAAAACAAATGAAAGCATTCAGCATCTTTAATTAAACGAAGAATGATGCAAACCTCGATCAGATGTCCTGGTTGAGTGCTCTACCTACTGAGCCGCAGGTAACTCATTGGCGAGCTGGACCATGGACTAAGTTCATATCTGACGGGCTTACTGCATACTGCAATATTTATCCGTTTGAGCTGATATAGCTAATATGAAATAACTGTGTTTATTATAGGCAACCAATTGGTAGCAAACATAACACATTCCACCCTAGTTGTCGAACCATTTGCTAACATTTCAGCGCAAGAGTTGCTAAGAAATACCCACGGGTTGTTCGGATGGGTTAGAAAGGAGGAGACAGGGCTACGATCGATGGTGAAAGCACTTGACTGTAAGTACTGGAAGTCACAAACATTTTAAAAAATAGAACAAAAATGCAAAAAAAGAAAAAAACCAACGTACAAACAAACAGAAAAACAAACTATTAAAAAGAAAGGATAACCTGAGAAAGTCTCAAAACTAGAATAGAAACGTCACAAGAAACTCCATCATCCTTATGAATAATGGCATAAAAATACAGCGAGGAAATGCTTGAAGGAAAAGAGTTTTCCATCGGCTCATGTTTTTTATCGTAAGATTGAGCTGAATTATGGACGTGTTTTGATTGGTTCTTACAAACGATGATGGAGGACAGACGCACTGATGAAATCATTAACAAATTTTCTTCTTTACCATGCAAAACAGATAGATTTCATGTTTCTGTGGGTTTCTTCGCTAATAGATCACAGAAAACGTCAAGATGCGTCAGAAAATTAGTGACACACTCGGTTGCGCTTCATGTGCCACTTTTTTCCTCTTACCACATTTGACGTCATCGGTGATCTATTACTGAACAGAGGCAATCAATGAATCAATCAGGCTATTTATTAAAGTTAATGCATGAGATCAGGTAGTCCTATGTATCAAAGCTAGAGGGTCATGTATAAGACGCATGACAGTAATCAAAAAAAGAATAAGCCGACAAAAATACTACGACAATTCAAGTAAAAATATCAGGCTAGAACAAATTAAAAAATTCCAGTAATACAGTAGTTACATTTGCTGCAAGGTAACTTGGAATCCATTATTTAATATAGCGACTTCCACTACGAAGAAAACATATAAACATTGTTTTTCGTTTTAGGGCCCTGGCGTTATATGATCCTCAGTAAAGGATGTCTGTACTTATTTAGACATTCCGACGACCAAAACTTTTGTGAGGCAGTCCCTCTCAGCAGCTTCAGGTACAGTACAACTTTGATGTAACGAACCTCTTTTACACCAAGTCCTCGGTATAACTAACGACACTCTTTGGCCCGGCTAAAGATATAGTAAAATGTATGGGACAGAACCTCGATATAACGTAATCTTCTTATAAAGAACACAACCCAGAAGCTCAAACGTATAATATACACCGAAATAACGGACAGATGTCAAAACGTGACAAAAGAAAAATGCGAAACAGACCAACAAGAATCAAAATCATTCAATCTGTAGCAATAGAACAGCTTCAAAGTTAACTGCTCATTATGAATGCCGGCACCAACACCATCGACACATCTACAGATCCGCTTTATCCTCCTTGTCTTTCTCCGCTTGCCAGTGACTTCCACGGAGATTTGTCCTTCGTGCTTTAAAAACAAGGTGCTGTAGCTATGTACAGACCTGTACAGTGTACTGCACCTTCATACAGACATTAAAGCGCAAATGTTATATATTTACGGTAATCGGTGATCTTAAAGTCGGTGATCTTAAAATGCTGGGTAGCGCGATGTCACACCAAAAAACAAAACAAACGAACAAACAAACAAAAAAACAAAAAAGCAAAACAACAAGTATTAACCATCCCTCGATATAACAAAACATTTTGTTGTTTTTCCGCAACTTTGTGAAACGAGCTTTTTGATATAACGAACCCTCTATATAACGAACTAATTTCCGCAGTCCCTTGGTACTTCGTTAAAACGAGGTTCCACTGTACCTATACGAGAATTTAATGATGTAGGGGTTAAGAATCAAATTGGGTATTTCCATTGCTTGAAGTTCGCAAAAAGTCAACTGTCTTTATATTCTTTCAGAGTGTGTAATGCCCCTAAGAAATCTAAGTACTCGTGGGTTTTCAAACTGATTCATACATTTGACGTCAAGACGTTGGTGTTCGCCGTGGATACAGATTTTGATTTGAAGGCAAGTGTTAAGTTGCCATCACAACTGTCTCAACACATGACAACTTGAAAAATTTAAACTTGTTATAGCTAAATGTACTTTTATACCAAAAAATTACCATTGAGCGGCTGGAATTACGATAAACTTACAAAGAACAACGACAACTTAATAATGAAACGTTGCCGCAACTCGATGGAAACCTGGACAAGCCACGCAGGCAGGAATTTCCACAGCTGTAAAACAGTAGGTTGAAACTACCAATTTAAGGAATACAATGCGATGCAATCAAAAGCCAACCCACACATTCTGGCCCGTTTCAGACTCCAAATTAGTTTTCATATGTCGAAATTTCGATTCGAGTTCAGACCGAGTCAATTTAATAAAACCACGATAGCTCATTTAGATATCAAATTGAATTACCGGTAGCCGTCCGTGATACTGCCTGTATGCCTTGAGGAATAAATTTGTTAATGTAATTCAATTTAGCTTTGGCAATTCTTCTTATGGGTGAAAATTACAACTGTTTGATTTTTGACAGAAATGGCAAGACGCTATTGCAAGAGACATGGAAAAGTATTGCGGTGATTCATCGTGGTAGGTGACGGAGGCGACGTTGAAGTAAAAGAGTAAAATGCTTCAGTTGTGTATGTTAAGTTATCAAGAACTGACGATAAATGAACGATGCACTATCGAGTCCATGTTGACTGCGCTAGAGATCTATAAAATCCTAGTCAAAATAAACTATTCAAACATGATATATTTTTTCTTCATATTCTGCGTCGCGCTCCCTCACATGTTCCTTTATAAATCATCTGTAAGTAAACTAATCGAGACTGATTTTCTTGACACATCTTGAAGTCTTCTGTGAAATGTATATTGCTTTACAGGGCAGAAGACGCCGACAGATACTGTTCTATCGACGATGACCTATCATCCAAACGACTAAGTCGTGTCCAAACAGTCCAACCGAGAGAACGACGGCCTGCGCCTCTTCAGGGGACTAGATGCCCTCATTCTTGTTCATTTTCCCCTCCTGATCTACGGCAAAAGCCACTGCCTCCCCCTCCTGATACATCGCAAAAGCCATTGCCTTCCCCTTCTGATATATCGCAAAAGCCATTGCCTCCCCCTCCAGAACAGGAGAAACCAAAATTTGCAAGAAGACCCACTTCTGATCCGATGCCCGCAACACTGCCTCTCCCACCTGTGCCGCCTAGACAATCAAGCCCAGCAACAAGGGGGAGATTTCCAGGACTTTCATCAGATTCACCAGGTCTAACAACTCAGAGACTTGAGGGCGTAATTAATCAACTTCAAAAAGCCGTGGTAAATCCTACAGGTAAAAGAGGTAACATATTCCTCTTACGTTGAAAGGAAAAGGCAAACTGGAAATTCGATAGCAATCTCTTTAACTCAAGGATTTTGAATGTAACTACGGCTATATTACTTTTAAGGGATTCTAAGCATTAGTCTATTAGAAATCGGAGGTAAAAGAGGCTGCTTCACCTTTTTTCTTGTAAATAGGCTGATACTTTCCAAGCCAGTCATTTGCATCGCCCAACTCTTGCCATCCCCTTTTTCTTGGCGTATTTTCATGTGAAGCTAAATTTCGTAACCTTCTATGAGCGGGAGGAAGGCTATTTTTTTTATTTAGTCTCCATGGGTGTTTTTGTTTGATCCTTTTAATAAAAGTATTTTTCAGTGTTGTTATGGATGTTACTCGGTGTGTTGGGGCCATAAGGGAGGATGCAGTCTTTGTTTGTAATTATGCACCCAAGTAAAATTAAGTGTATATTAATTTTGTTACTGTTGCTGCGTACGCAGCGCCAAAAGATACTTAAAAATTCTTGACCCAGGCCCTTTAAACCTTTGTAATGACAAATAGTTCAGGAGAGAGCGAGTTTTCACTAATTCTAAAAAATTTTGCTTTTCAGGCTCTGCGTCCGCTTTACCATCCCCTCCTAAAGCTGGCCCAGCAGCTCTTCTCAAACCAATGAAGCTCGGAAGGTAAGCAAATGCAAAAAGAGATATCCAGGGTAAACTTCCTAATCGATGATATGTGCATTGATGGTGTCTTTGTCTGTAACAGAGGTGACCCTGATGGACAAAGCTTTAAAGTCAAACACAAGGAGGTGAGTTTCTAAAATGTCATTTTGTGTTTTTAGATAGGCTTGTGTTTCCATAGGCACTCTGAACGAGCTGTTTGATCAGAAAAGTTAAACGAAAGTGCATGCTTGTAAAGATGAGAAATGAGCACGATTTAGCTCGCATTTATTAGGGTAAATATTTCGCTTTCTACGTTTATTTTCTGGTACTTTCATTTTCCATAATTAATTCAATGGTATGTTCTGTGCCGCGAAATAAAAATGCTCCCTAATACTACAAATCAAAATCTACTTTTTTAGAGCACAACGTTCAAAAGGCTAATATTATTTTGCAGTTAAAATTGATTTACATCACAAACAACGCATTAGAACCGAGTTTCTTATAGTTTAACGATGGTCGTCTTGGTGGGTCTCATTTCTATCATTGTTAAGAAGTGGAACTCTCGATATTTTAACGATTTATTTCTTCCCCATTTTTTTCGTTAATTTTCGTTTCATCTTTGGTAACTGCGATCGTGCACAGACTAAACTTTTTACGGCTGGGCATATCTCATGATAAGAAAGCAAAATATCGACACCTGTAGCCTTATGACTTATTTTGTCTCGTTGAAGAAAGACATTTGAGTAGAAGATTAGCTTTCGCTGTTGATCAAGAGCCCCCCGAACGTGAGAACTTCAATCCTTCAGTTCTATCTACTGTATCTAATAAACAGTCGAGAGATTTGGCTAAAAAATTTAGCTCTAGCTGAACTTCCAAGTGTTACCTGGGTAACGAACTTGTAAAAGATGGGGGAGGTATTCTTTATGTTAAGGATGTGAACTCCATCTGAAGCGAAAAGCCTCTCCTGGAGTGTATGTAGTAGATTCCCTCTTTATGCATCGTTTTAAGGATATAGCTTCCTCACTTGTAGGGAGTCTTTCCAACTTCAGCATTGGTACGTGACGTAGACAAGCCGGAGGCCAGTTCGTGAGTAAAATTCGCTTCTCTTTTTTTTATGTAGAGGTTCAAATTTTTGAGAACTGCTTGCGATAGTGATCTGAATTCACTTACAAGAAGCATCGTTTTTTGTTTTTCTTGTTCTTGCTGTAGCCTTCTTAAGAACAAACATGGCGTTTATATTCTGCGTAAAAGCCAAACTACACGGTCAAAGATGGTAAGAACATATATAATTCTTCAATATTTCTTTTGGTCTTCGTGTAAGCGCGACCTCCCCCCGCAAGATGAAACGGAGGCGTGAGGAGGGTGGGGGGGGGGGGGGGTACGGCTACACGTAGGTTATCTTTATTTATGCTCTCCCCAGCCTCAAAGGTGACTCACTTTGAAACTTTATTAGAAAAGAACAGCTTTGGGTGAGTGTCTCATGATGTAAGATAATAAAAAACAACAAATTCTTATACCTAAACATTGCTCATTTTGGTAATAATAGGCCAGTTTTCAGAATAGTACAGTTCAATTTGAGGCGACCTTTTATAACTCACGGACTCACGTAGTGTTGATTACCTTTCTGCCATTTGTACACACTGCCCTTTGCTACCAAAGCTCACGTATTGTAGTGGCTAACATTCTCAGTAGACTGATGGTTTCATGCCTTGTATTATCAACCCGCTCTTAACGTAATTAAATTTTGTTTTTTTTTCTAAAAATTTGTGTTTTGCAAGTCACAGCAGAGAAACTGGATTCGGAAAGGCAGAGGGACAATCGGGTCGAGTTTAACGGGAGAATTAATCACCATTAATCACCATTAATTACCATCTTCCCAAACCACTCACGCATACCACTACCTTTAAGAATACATAATGTATCAAGCTCAAAAATAAACGAAACAGGATACTTTCCTTATAAGCAGTTATTTCTTTTATGCAGGCGTTGTCGGTGTGTACTGGTGACCAAATTCGTCATTATGTGATATTCCATGATCAGGTATGAGAGAACAACCGAGGAAATCTTAGAATTACATCGTTTTTTTCTTCTTTTCACAAAATCGTTAAATTTGACGTTTCTCGTTCACAGAATCAAGGGTACGCTCTGCAACCTGAAGGGCCAAGATTTGATAAACTAGAGGAAATGATAGAGCATTACCACGACTTCAATCTGCCTAAGTGTGACGCAAAACTCACGAGGCCTCACCGATCATGATCAGTGCAGACGACGTGACTGGAGAAGATTTTTAAATTGACAAAAAAAAAAGAAAAAAAAAGCCTATAAGTAAATCGAGTGCTTGTTTGGATTGCAAGCAATGACAATTCTTGTTTATGCTCTTCTCTTGTACAAAGGAAAACTGAAGGCGCAGTGCAGCCTTCGAAATATTTACTTTATAGCTATAACTCACTTTCTTATCCAGGTCTTTCATAATTATGGACCTACTCTCTGTCCACGGAGTGGACGACTAATTAAGTTGACTACTAAAGAGGAGCATGCAGAAAGCCCGTACGCGTGTAGGTTTAGATTTTTAAGAAATATGACATAACTGCACAGAAATATTAATCCAACTCAAGAAATTTAAATTATCAAGTTTACAATTAATTATGTTTACATAATTATGGACCTGCTCCTCCGTCCACGGAGTGGACAGACGACCAATTAAGTAGACTACAATAGAGGAGCATTCAGAAAGCCCGTACGAGTGTAGGTTTAGATTTTTTAGAAATATGATATAAGTGTACAGCAATATTAATCCAACTCAAGAAATGTTCATTATCAAGTTTACAGTTCCTATATCGTGCGTTCGTTGAGGAACCCTTATCCAGGGCACTCTGTGCACATATGGGAGTGTCCGCTCGAAGGGCGTTCCCCAAACGAAGTTCGCATTATGGGGGCAGTGTTAGGAGCACCAGCCCTCCACTGCCGTTTTTCGAGTTTGGTTCTTTGGACTTGGCGGCATCGTGCACATCAGAATGGAGTGCAGCGTAAATTAATTCTCTACTCAATTTCTTCATGTGTTTCTTTTCTCCATCACACAATGGTCCCCTAAATTTTTTGGTCTTGGCTAGATTGTACAACAACTATCTGCGATAGACTAAAGGACTTCTTCACTCCATTTCTGCCTCGTAATTATTTTATGGCTGGTCGAGAAATTACCACAGGTTTTATCTCTTGGCCTAACATATTGCCAACAAAGGTTCTGGGACACGTGACTACGGAAAACAAGTTTCAAACTTTGCACTCAATGTTTGATAACGGACCGTACGAAATTTTCAAATAATATATTTTTAATACCGTTTGTTTCTATTGTACTTTCTGTCTTAATTGGTTGTTTTATGAGCTGCACACGATTGCCAGTTAGTTGGCAATAGTCTGTAGCTTTTGTTTCTCTTTTGATTGATTGATCTTTGGGATCATGAGCTAAAGTAAACGATATGGATCACGGCAGTGCTGAACTGGAATTTTATTCCTGAGTAATTGACCAATGACTCTCGTTCAGTTAACTGAAAAATTTATGCTTTGAGTGCGAATCGTTGACTTCACTTAGAGCACCTAAAATTCGTCACTGACAACTAGGAATAGTAATATATCGAAAATAAACTCGAAACTACCGTGAATTTCTAATTACATTAGTAATGAAAGCGTTGGGTCAATCGACTTCCTGTTAATTGGGTTTTTAACAGACTTGACTTCGAACGAAACTAGTGGGACAATGAGAGAAATTCTTCTAAAGAAACCGTTTCTTTAAGGCTGTGGTGCTGGGTCTTTGCGGGATATTTCGGGATAATTTGCTTTGTCGACTGATTTGATTATAAAAATTATAGCCCACCATTAATTTTCTGGTGATTCTATTGCCTCAAATACGTCACTTGGTGCAAAATTACCGGACAGTTGTCCGGCTCACATTAACCCTCAGTCACATCGATATTTGACTTCCGATTATTTCCGTCGAAAAGAACAAAGCTAACGGGAAGAGCCATATCAATAGTTTCACTTTTTCATCTTTGTTACCTTACATTGAAGGAAGAGTCTTGTGCTAGTGACATTAAAAACTGATCTCAAATACTGCTCTGAAAATTACAAAAACGTAAACAAAATGTGCTGTCAACGCGCGATACGGCTATTAGTGGAACAATTAGAGTAGATTATAAAATTATTTAACTCCCTTTGAATCGCTGATTTGTCGACTGATAATGTCCTTGGCAGAAATATTTGCTCAAAATCTTACATTTGCCTTCGAAGCTCCGCCAAATATTCCATTCTCGGCCGACATACCAACCGGTTGGTGGGGTTTATTGTACAAATTAGCAATCGAAACGATATTCTAAATCTGATGTTTCGAGCTTTAACTCTCCTTGAGAGCAAATCAAACATGGCGAGATATTCCCAAGTTCAATAGATTATTAAATGATCTGAGGAGAGATTTGTAAAGATTAAAATTTGGCCATAAACTTCAATGTTATTGCTTACAACTCATTTAAGTCTTCCTCATTCTGAAAAACCTTCGTTTCTTTCTAGTTGATTCTTACCATCTCGTTCACGTGTTTCCTGCATTACCGGCCTTATCGGGGTATTCCCCCATTTTGTACTGCTGGCTTCATAAAGTCTTCGTTGTAGATGGCAAGAGCTGTTGAACCATATGCTAACATCTCGGCTCAGGAATAACTCAGCACTGGTGCCAGCTGCTCTGGCTGGGTCATGAGAGACAGCACTTCAGGCTTACGATTGATGATCAAAGCCCTCGGTTGTAAGTATCATTTTAATCAAAGGAGGTTGGGGAAGAGTTAAGTAAATTCCCGCTGTGGTGACGAATATTTATCCTGCTTTGTAGGTCTATCATTTTATAAGCAAAAGACAAATCCTTTAGCCTAGCAGATAAGTTCAAAATGGCTGCATGTTGACCATCCTTTAGTTTGTGTTCTTCTGGACTTTGAATGCTTCCGTCAACATTCATTCATCTTCACTTTACACTCGCTTAATAACTTGTATTAATTACAATCACTCTGAACTAAATTTGCGCAATTCGTCTCCGCCGAATCTGGTATGGAACGTTGACGGAGGCAACTGCCATAGTAGAAAACTCGTTTCCTGCTCGTTCCGAAATCTATGACATGTTTTTCCATGTCTTTCTTTCGTTCTGTTTGTTTCTTTTCTTTTCGTTTTTATAGTTATAATGTAACCTTTTTACTACGCGTCTGCGCGTGTTTTTTATAGTGCGAACTCCAGATTAACTGTCTTACATCACGTACTTATGATTAGACGATGCAAGCCAGACAAAAAAAATAATTGTTGTAATAAGGTTTTAGTTTGTCTTCCCAATAGCTGTCGAAATGTTCACACAATATTTACTTCTGGCTGACGACACTGTTTATTAGGAACTAACTTCATTGATCGGACGTTAGAAAAAATTGCCATATGATCTTTGCCTTTTGGCTCGGTTATCTTGGTAGGAGACCGTGACCGTGGCCAAACGGTGAACGCGCTGGACTCCAGGACACTAGTCGAAGGCAAGGAACATGACAGTCACAATACCTAGGAGTATGAAAGGTAAAATGTCTGGGGAGTTAGACGAATGTCTGAGGCAGCGGATAGTGCATACTGCTATTTTATTTTCATTTTAGGGTAGATCCAGCACAGGAGCACCGCTCTATCAACATTAACCGAACTGATCCATCTTGCTCACCGCCAGCTCTCGCTCGCAGACCTAATGCAAGAATAATACCTCACAATTTAGAGCTATCGCGTAATGATCCTACGGATATCCCTGCAGGACAAGCTTCAGTCTCTAACGAGACAACAAAAGTGCACAGCAGGCCACATGCTAAAGTAACTCAGCAGGTCACATGGTACATCCCATCTCCTCATTCAGAAACCAACATAACAACGAAGCAGCGTCCTTTTTCCGTCCTTGCGGGACCATCCCAGGAAAATAGACTAACGCAGTCAAACGTGCCACCTTGGTTTGGAACACAACAGGAAGCAAGAATAAGACCATTACCCAAACGATCCCAGCAAAAGAAAAATGAACCTGTACAATTCTTCCAAGGTCACTCCAAGAAGTGGAGGCTCACGGTCCCTCAGGTCAGTCTCGCCCACTTCCTGGAATCACACAGATTCACGAAAGGTCAAGAAAGACACCACTAAGCACCACTACTTTCCTAGAATTGCCAAGTTCGTCCAGATCACCAACCGCAAGTAGCTCCACTCCAATGAAATCTAAAGCACTCGAAAGGTACGCATCAGTTAAATGGCAATATAATGGCGCCGCATACATTTCAAATCTTTGTGAAGAAGATGAAAAGCTTGGTTTAAATTAAATATTCTTTTCATACATGCACGTGTACGTATGGTATGAAATTGACTTTAAAAATAGAAGACCTGAAGCATTTAATGTCTCGGTATAAATTATAGACATAATATATATTCTACGACGCAGTCATATGTGTTCTGATGGTTTCATATATATTTACCTGATAAAAAATGGTTCCTGATGTGGCCTTAGTATAGCTGACCTATTTTTGTTTTATTGTTTATCCTGACAGAGGTGCCCCGGATGGACAAAGTGTCAAGAGTGGACAAAGAGAGGTGAGCTACGGACTCGAGGTTTTTAATTTAGTCGGATTTCTCTGAATACAGAGAACAAATGCGAGAAAAAAGCAATTCATCCTATTCAGTAGACTATTCAGGCATTTAAAGTGAAGGGTACTTGTTGTTTGGGAATCCTCGCTTAATGTGTTATCAAATTTTGTCATAAACTGACCGAAAAAATCTGTTTTCATTTTGTATTTTATGATAACTTTGGAGTACTTTGAGAGTGACTTATTTAAGGTATCGTGTATATGCGTGCTCAAAATTGGAAACAAAAGTGCTTTCTTCTAGCAGGATAAATCTTCACTGACTTTGATTCATGACATGGACAGCTCACAAGCTACTATGTAAGCAACTATAATTAACCCCCACGGACGGGGGGCTAAGCAAACTTTGAACTCGATCTGATTACCCAACATCTGCTGCAGATATGTAGTGGGTTATCATTTCAACTTCGAATTCACACGCTATGGTAAATTGGCTGTATGCCCACGACCAATCCGAAATTTCATTTTAAGTCTTATGTAAAACAATGTCGTATGTCATCGTTAGCTCTAAATATTTCTCTTATTATTTCTTTCACCTTTGCAGGAACAAGGATATTCTCTCAAAGAACAAGGAACCCCAAGATTTCCCGAAATAAAATACTTGTTAAGTCATTACTCCTCGTTTGATCTCCCTACCCATGATTTGAAACTGACCGTGGCAGCCACTTACAGATAGAAATTGACAATTTTTTTTCTCCGAGCATAAAATAAAATATCTGTATGCGTGGCTGGTATAAAATTTTAACGTTTTAGTTCTAGCTACTCATTCTCAAGCAGCCATTTTCGTTATTACCGGGCGCTTATCAGTGGATATGAAGTCTAAAGAAAGCTAAATAACTTATAACTACACAAACATTCTTGTAAGTTCAAAGTAACCATATACAATTATAAGAGATGGCGGCAATCTTGAATAATAGGTACACAATGCGTGTATGTGTCTATTGTTGAGGTCACATCGTGTGGAAGTGATATTTCGTCGAGAATTTCGCAGGAATTTTTAATATTTAATTTTAGATGGTTCGCACCTTCGACGAAATTCACCAACTTTATAATTTATTTCCCTCGCCCTTGCTGCTGTTTCTCTAAGGAGCGTCTACGTTAATCAAACGTTTCAATATCACACATACCTACACTGAGTTTCTTCAAATGAAGATTTCGTCAACTCAGTGAACTATGTATTCTATATACAAGGCTAAAAGGTTAAAAAAAATTAAAATGTTTAAACCAAACGTTTTCGGCTGTTTGCCATCATCAGGGTTAAAAAGGCGACCGTCCACACATACATATATATCTCATGTAATTCCCGATGGGAAAAGTTTGGAGACATAAGAAATAACTTGTTTGTTCAAACTGGGGCGGAATTGCTGGATCATTAGTCCCTCGACGATCCTACGCTTGTGGAATGTTTGTGCTGAAACACAATTACTCAGACGCTCTCTATTTTTCCATTCATTTTATTTCCCATCCGGTGTACAAAGCAATTAGGTTGTTTATTATTATTGTTGAAACTGTATTCATGAGAAGATAGAGCAAGTACCTCCATGGTGACGGGGTTCCTGGAAGTGGAAAAGAGTCAAAGATGGCAAAAATTTTTTATGCGACTAGTCTCCTTTTTTAGGTTGAGATATCAACGAAATATATATCAATTTCAAAAAAGTGAGGTGACCGTTGCACGGTGTTGCCATCTCCCACCGACATTTTCACCTCCATAGTGTTTCGAAGTGTCCGATGTTTCTTTACGCGTGTTCTAGATTGCCCACGTTCGATTTTATTATCTCGAGGCTTCATCATTGTTGAAATTATCAAAAGCTAATAAAACAAGAACAACAACAAACAAAAACAAACGCCGACCGGCAAATAAAGGAGGCTTTGCGTCACTAGTTAACACTTTTGTTTTGTTTTCATTTTCTTTTTATAATTCATACAGAGAGTTTTTCTTCTTTTGCAATTAAACCTTGTAAAAAGCAAAAAATCTCCACAAAGCAAGGAAAGCAACCGAGACAAAATGAAACAAAATAAAAAATAAAAAAAAGGCATACATGTCTCTCATCCAATCTAACCTGCATGCATATGATCAACTTTTCAGCGCAGCCATGAATTAGTTTTGAAAAATCCTCCACACTCTATATAGTTAGATGACTTTAACCTTTATAAACAGTACTTAAACGACAGAAAAAGCCTCTTATTGAGCAAAGCCGACTTGCAAAAACATTATCTGTTTTGGGCTCATATGAAATACTCACCAAAATGTAAAGATGTTTTAACCAGCATGTGGTGGAAAGGTTGTTTTCTCCGCTTTGTAATTAAGATCAAGGCTTTTTACTGAAGATGATGGGCAAATTTTGCTGTCGACGGTACTGCCAGAAGAGAGTGAACCCTTCTCGTAACTAGACGGGTCGCCATTTGTGCGTTTCATCGCAAAAATCTGTCAAATAATCAAATAAGTTACCTAAATTAGCCTGAACCTGTTTATATTTATGGTAACTCTCTACAAGGCAATTTGAAGTTCTGAGCTATTTTGACCCAGTCAGAGCAAGTTTTCTTCGAAACCTGAGGAGGTGCTTTGCCTCTCGTGGAAAACTAATTTTGCCTGAAATTAGAGTTGCTTAACCGCGGTGATGGTGATAATTCATCATCATGCAGTGCAAGAAAAGTACTTAATTTTATACACCCTGCATATACTTCGAATTCTTCATTCTTGTCAGATCTCTGAGACTTAGTGTGTAACGCCAACGCATAATACTTGCTAGACTCTGTTGCTATCCTCGACACTCACAGAAAGCGACATTGGAATAATTTCACAAAAAGTAGACTTGGTGAAAAGTCCCAACTGGTTTAAAACGGTAGCGTATGACCTCCTGAAGGTAAAGAACGTGCCACGCTCCGTCTCCGGACTTTTCTGTTGACGGTACAGTGTACCTTAACATGCCGCTCGAAATGAGATTATTTAACCATTTGAAGTGTATCCAATCCCTCCATAATATAAATTCACTATAATTGGAAACTTTTTTTTACAATTTTGGTTTTGCCTCCTGCCTTCGATTGCGAAAACTAGGTAGCTCCTTGTAGTTACCTTTGGAACAAAGATCAGGCACTGAGTGATGGTGGTACAGAAAAGGCACAGCAGAGTGCTTAACAAGTACACTGCATCGCTGTGACTCCCCAGTAGGTTCAGTATAGGAATGATTATGACACAAGGAATGAACACATTGTACACAGCAAAGCCGATCTGCTTGGAATCGTTTAGCGCTGGCATATGGACTTTGCGAGTTTCCCATGCCAGGTAGGTGCAGAATAGCAGAAGGAAGCCTTTGTAACCATATAGCAAACCTGTCCATAAGTTTTCATGTTTTGAAGTGCAGAAGGTCTGGTATGGGTAAATGGCAATGTCACCGTCTTGGTCAATCTGAAATATTTGATAATTACGCCCATTACGTATGTCATCTGTGATACTTCTATTTGCTATAATTATATTACTCTGAATGAAGCAAAATTACGAACTCCTTCAAAAGGTAAAGTATTGGCTTAAACTGGACTACTAGTTGTCTCTATTCCACATGGACAAGAAGAACAAAGCAGATGTATTGCATTGTACATATGTAAAAAGGATTTATGGAAAACGTATTAAAATCATCTTGAAACATCAGAATTAATTATTCAGGTAACAACCTTTTACTTTGGGCGCAATGTCAATGCTTTAAATGTATGGAGCATTCAATTATACTTTTAAGTTTTGCTCAAACTTGAATTCAATGACGTGAAAAAAGTGTCCCATTAAAATAAAAAAAGACTCATAATGAAGTCGTACGGAAAGAAATAGAAGAGGCTTACCCTCCTTGGGAAGGTCTTAGAAGTGGTATATATGGGGTCCAGTATTTGCCAGGTGGAAAGGACGCAGGCGTCAATCATCAGGAGAAGAATTACCACAATGATTAGCTGGTAGTCTTGGATCACCTAAAGCAGGGGATTGAATAAATCATAAATGTTGCTCAAAATAAGCCGTGCTCTCCTATGAAATTCGTATTATTTTTAACCTGGGCTGATTGCATTCATCTTTAAGGTACATTTATCTTAGGCTTATGCTCATCAGAATTATGGAGGCAAGGAAATGATATTTTAAACCCCCCCTCCCCCCACATAGAATTCGGAAGGATACCTGGTTTTGTAATCATCGTCATCGTCATTCATTATATATTTTTCATCCGGAAGAGGCTAAATGCACTCCAAGATGACCCCTCCGCTTCTTAGCTTAAAAATTTCTTAATCGTGGTCGTCTCGTGACTTTGAGAGAAAAATAAATGATCCGATTGATTGATATTCAATAACTTACCGTTTTTTTAAGTTTGTTCATAAAAATGCGATGAACCCTCCATGTCTTAGAGAATAAGGCACCGAAAGCCATGGTAAAACCAAATGATGCCGTCCATGCACTGGTCTACATAATTTGAAAGAGTAAATAGGTAATAAATAACTCATTTGAACGAGAACTGCCCAATGCTCCACAAAAACCTACACCCTCACTCTTTACTTGGTATTTCGAAATCTTTAAACTACTGTTTTCCTTATTTTCTAGTTTTGGCTTTGCATGCAGACCACTTCAAAACTGTGTAGCTTTCTGTCTCAATAACGTTACACTTGTGAATTCTTCCTTCATCCACGAAATTTCCAAATATCTTAACGATTGTCCAAAGTAGTCCGGTATTGCATTGTTTTTGCTTTACTCATCCCGGTTTCCCATTGGTCCAAAAAAGTTTGTACCACATCATTAACCAATCACACGATTGTGATTTAGGCATTCGCCTTTACCGTGCATTAGACTGTTAATGTACTTCTACTCATTCCTCACTTCCCTTTAGTTCAATTTGCAACGTCATACCTGACACACTTTCTCGTGGGTCTTCTTTGAGACAATTTCAGCGTCAATGCCGAAAAGGATTCCAGAAATGTAGATCAAAACACATCCCAGAATAATAATGTTATTCATATTCGGGCTGGACATTCGAATATACCTGGAGGCAGAGATAAGCATTTAATAACTGATTATGAACGATTGTTACGGTGTTTTATGTTTGTCTAAATATATGATTAAAGTAAGGTTGATTTAAGAGAATTCCCGATCTCCCAGGCGACTTCAGAAAAATCCAATAGCCAGTTTTAAACTGAGAATGAGAGCAAAGTAGTGGTAAGAATTTTCTCAACAATTTTTAAACCCTTGCAAATGTCCCTGAACAGACCTACTCACTCAATAAACCTAGCAATGTGCAATAATCACCGAAACAAGGAGAACAAAGATGTTACTTTCTCCATCCTATCACTGAGGACTAAATTTACCTTCCTTCTTATCGTGATTTGCAAAATGCAGAACCGTGAATATTTAAGTCTCTTGCCGTTGGTGTTGCAGTTAGTACTATTTCAGTCTTTCAACCAGAGATAATTCAACGAAACCTTATTCTTTTTATAAAATTTGGTTTTCTAGTTCTCAAAAGACATAAAAAATTAGACATTGGCTGAGCTAGGATTTGTCCTGGCCACTTGAGTTATGACAGTTTTAGGTGGAGGCAAAAATTTATTTCCCACGACATCTACACTGTGAATAACCGCTAAATAAATACTTTTTATTTTCCTTCCGAAATCTTTTAAGCCCACACAACCAGGAAAAGGCTTCTATTCTTAAGACCTATATATGAATATATCTGATGGAAGTGACGGGCCTGGATTAGAAGCCTTCCTTTCTGCGCCAGATTTCATTTCACCTGGTCTCCTTCTGTATTCTGATGCTCTCTTGACACATTTAGTTTAGCTGGTTAGTTTATATCATTTGGCAGAGCCAAGAGGGCCTATCAGTGGATTAATTCAATTTTGTGAATAAGTTTTTCTCTGAACTATTAAATTTAGAGAGATAACGTAGCATAAGTGAATAAATAAGAAAATAGTGCAATGGAGAGTTTCTACCTGACATTTCGATACTTAAAGTTGAAAAAGAAGAGCCCTGCCGCAAAGAGGATCCCGAGCACGCACAATCCATCCATGGTAAATACCATACTCTTGGGAAGGTACCGTGGCTCAAGGATTTTTTTGATCGTGCAGGCTGGAACCTTTTTATCTGGTTAACATAAATATGCGAAAAACGCAATTCTCATTCAGTTTCCCTGTGATATTATTTCTATTATACGCAATCATAAACTCTTTGTTGCATAATTATTTGCTCAATTGAGGAGTTCTAAAAAGTTTTTGACCACGCTTTTTGTTTTATAAAAGAAGATTGTATCGTTGAAATTTGCTCAAGAGTTTTTTGTTAAAAGAAATCTACCAAAGTCTAGAAGACATCTGAGCAGTACCTTCCCACTGCGCTGTTTGGCTCTTATCGACTACGATAACTTTCCTTTTCATATCATAAGTTCCAATTCGTTTCATTTCGCCACCTGTAGAGAGGAATAATACGGTAATTAAAAAAAAGCATCATTTCGTTTTGTTATCAACATCATTAAAGGAGTACATACGTTGACGCTGATCAATGTTAAGCAAGCTTAGCCTGTCAGAGTTCTTGTAGAATTGTACCAAGCCCTGAAGAGTGAAAAAAAATAGAGAAATTACGCTTTACATTCTTCAGAAAGAAAAGAATGACCACAAAGTATCATGACCGAGATTTGTGATGAATTCCTGGAATAGTAAACAGGATACTTGTTACTGTATATGCTGTCATCTATCGCAGTAACGGAGGTCAGTTTTTCTCCTAACGGCAAAACCCATGTATTTCCACGAAGAACATAAAAGGCAATGGAGCGAAATTCGACTCGAAGAGTGAAGCCAACCTCTCTATAGAATGCCTTGGAAGAACACTTTTTGCATTCTTTGAGATAAGATCGGAAACTTCAAAGCAGTCAGCTGCTCTGCCAACTAAGATAAAGAAAACTTGTTGGGGAACTAAGACATATTCGGAGTTCAATGACAAGCCAATTGCACATGACTAGAAAAGGAAATGAACAACTACCTCTCCTTCTCATCATGGAAGTCAGTTATCGAGAGTGCCGGAAGGAAAAAAGTAATAAGAGTCCATTATGAGGACTAGAACCTCCAACCTGCTCGGACAGTTTATTAATTGGTCAAAAATAACATAGCGGTCCATAAATAATTTCATGCAGAGCTTATGATAAGAATCCTTACTAATACTGATATAATTAACAAGGTCAAAACGCGTATATGCGTGTCGATTGTCAGTTGCGCTCCGTTCAATTTTTTTCGTTTTTTGTTGCATGGATCGTTAAAGAAACAATTACTTATGCGTTTATGTTGTATCGCCTTTGTTTTCTAATGATAACTATACCTAACAAAGGAGTTTGACCTTCAAGAAAACAAAATGCTGGGAATCACAATGATACATATAATAGGGCACTTACAGACATTCCCTGAAATGATACCCCTTTTGCAACCTTCATGAATGTCTTCCTCATAGCAGTATTATTATAGTCAAAGTCTTCCAATGACATGTTTCTGGTTTCGTTTTGCTGTTGAAGTGCTGAGATAGACTTGTGCAAAGTAAGGGCTATAGTCCACACAGCGTCATAAGCAAAGGCGGCGCGACGGCTGGGCTCTTTGTAAGGAGTCTTGGACAGCTCTGCCTTGTACTCAGCTCTGAGTTCTTCTATGGTCTTCAGATAAAGATGCATGAATAAAACGTGAAATAAGTTTATTTGTTACTCAGTCAAACATGCAGATTCTTAATGTAATCAACTGATCAAATTTATTTGATACAGCTTCATAGAAGGCTCTTCCATCAAAAATTATGCGAAAAGGTTCGCAGAGGTGATAAAATATAAGCTTGGAATCACATAGTTCTCGTGAATTGTTGAAACCAAATTTTATCTTTGAAATCGGAACCTTGGCTACCATTGGAATTATCAAACGCGTCTAAATTGACAAATTAAGAAGAATTGTATTAATTAATCTAGTAGTAAGCAGTAAATTGCTTATGCACAATTCGTTAGCATGCATTCATAGCATAATTCTATAGTTTAGTAAAGAAAAACACAAATTACAACTCATAGAATTCTGACGTTCGAGAAGTTTGAGTTTGGTAGAGGTAGCCAAACGAGCTATTTCAACTCCTAAATTGCCTTTGTTGGACATTATAGATCTAAATTTCAGACCGCATTGATTAAAAACGAAATATTTCCTGTATGAGTCTGTCTTTTCTACCCGTGAACTGTGATAGTAGATATATCGTACCTTTCTGGCAATCGTATCCTGATTATCTTTTCCAATCATCAACGCCTCGGTACTAAGGTAGTTCCCGAGTGCCTTGCAAAGTTCCTCTTTGGTGCAATTCACATCATTGTAGCCCCACCATTGTTCTCTGTACCCACCCGCCATCAGAATCCAGACGACTTTAGGACCATAAAACCCCTTCTGAAAAGCCTAAAATTTTTTGAATATAATTGAAATTACCTCCAGACAATAACTTCATGTTTTCCTCGAGCGAGTGTTAGACATGAGTTTGCTGTGGTTACTTCTTGAGTATCAGAGACTGCCGGCGGTGAAATAGCTATTTTATTGAAAAACCAACGACTACGTATACAGATAAAATATGTTGTAAGAGGTTAACATCAACCCTATGATAATAAATGGGTGATTTTTGCTCCATCCGTAGTGAAATACGTCTTTTAAGATGCATGGCTAAGCCAATCAAAACTATCATTTTGCAAATTGCGAAGTCACAAGGGTTTTTAATATGTGTTGTTGTCATATGCAGCCGCTGGCGATTAGTGTCGCGCACATAAAACCAAAATCAAGGAAAACTTGTTAGATGAATTTTGCATGAGGTAAAGTTTCTAAGTTTAAAAAAAAGCTTAAACCTTTGCTCTATAAAGCATTTTATTGTGACCA
Organism: Pocillopora verrucosa; assembly: GCF_036669915.1. Lineage (NCBI taxonomy): Eukaryota > Metazoa > Cnidaria > Anthozoa > Scleractinia > Pocilloporidae > Pocillopora > Pocillopora verrucosa. The sequence continues at coordinate 8,408,369 of NC_089312.1, forward strand.
GAATGAACTTCCTATTTATTGCCTCTCTAAATTCATTATTTCTTGATTTTCAAGCTCTGATACGTTAACAAAGCTACCCTACTTACCGTGCAAATAACTTTTCTTGCGGCTTTCTCTGAAAACATGCCAAAAATTATTCGCAAGTCGTTTTTCTACGATAAAAAGGGGAACTAAAGAGTTAGTTAGTGAGGAAAAAAGTTCTCAAACACCCACTGCTGATGGCGCCGACAAAAAACACTGTTAACGTTTCTTCATCGTCTTGGAATTTAACAATTCAGGTATGAAATATCGAATGGTAATTCCATACGCCTATAACATACTTTTGCTGTGTGTGTTAGAAGACGCTTTTGTACAAAAATCTCGGCATGAACAGTATCACCAACAGGATATCTCCTTTAGCAGACTCAAACATTACTGATGCAGGGAATTTGGTAATAATCAAGAAAGTCGGCAAGGGCTCAAGCCTGAAAGTCATCAAATTTCAAGATAAGGTAGGGTTTTGAATTTGTGCTCAACTAACACAGGCCATCGCGGCTTAACTGATACAGGCCGCGTTATAGTTACTGTTATCAAACCTGTATGTTTTCAATCTGCAACTCAGCGTTGCCGGTGAAAGTCTGATAACTGGCCAACTGTATCCCAGCCTTTTTCAACCTTTTGACCAAATCGTTGGAAAGTCCTTGGTAAGTGTCCATATTCTCTCGCAGTATGGCCACTCTTCTCCATTTGAAATGTTTCACGATCGCCACTCTTCCCTGGTTTTGAAAATGCTCCGGTGGTATGGTGCGCATGAACGTTGGAAAGATCTTCGCGCATGATAGAGCCGGGTTTGCTCCCGCCATAGCCACCTTGTAGTAGCATAAAATATTGATGAATATTAACATTTATCGCTAATTGGCTGAGTGATTGGTTGTCTTTTGTGCTAGATGAGTTTACTGTAATTTCTAGTTCTGGGATTACCGCAATTTCATTGCCAGTGAAATGTGTTGTCTTGGAACAAAGCAACAAATACCGAAAAGAAGAGTCCAGCATCACGAGAGCAGTTTCACAAAACTATACGGATAAACTGGAGAAAGCAAAGATTTCAATTTGTGAGATACTTTGCTCCAATGAATAATGACTTTGATCGAGAATTTTTGACCCAATGGAAAACTGGAAGTTGCAAATATGTATTATTTTAAATTTAAGTATTTTCGAAGATCTGATATAGTTAGCACTCACTTGAACCAAGTTGTAGAAAGGAGTAGCCTTGGCAAACGGTTCTGCTGATTTGGAACAACCAGGTCCTAAGATCATGATTTTCTTCTTCTCCTCTCGAATGAACTCAGTGAACGCGTGGATTGCATCGGAGTCTTGACACTGATGAGATCCAGACACAATAAGATGTTTGACAAATAAGAAACATAACATTATGGTACTTAGTTCATAAGTTGCCTGAGGATGTGATAAGAGGTCATTTGCTTTCCAAATATTTTTAAACCGAGATGCTTTTAAAATTTTGCTTTTTAATTTACTTTCTAATTTACATGAACAATTTGGAATATAACTATAAAATCTTACTCTGCAACAAGGCTGCGACTTGACATGTCTTACTATTGGCATGGTAACCTATCACCATTATCTCTTCATTAACTTTTGTCGAGAAAGTAATACCGTTTCCTTCAAGTTAAAGTGCTTTAACTGCAGCGAGAATCCTTAAGATTGATCGTGTTTCCTACCTTGACGTCTTTGACTTCCATTTGCAGTTCATAGTTCACCAGTGTTTTGGGACATTCATTCACATGTTTTATTGCCATGCGCACTATTGGGATCATACTTGCAGAGTTTTCATCTCCAAGCTTTGTGTCGATGTCAAACACTCCGCCGATGACCAGCGGAATTTTTTTAGAAGATGCATGTGTGAAACATATGAGCGGTATAAGAGCAGCGAGGAATTTAAGACTCATTCTGGAAATCAGAAAAACAAGGAAACTGAAAGAAAGTAATAGCCTAATTTCAGGAATAACTGAATGCAAATGGTAATTGTTTCATTTGTATGTAAATTGCTGAGCATACGACAGGTGAAAAGGGGCTCAAGAAATAAGCTCTTTTCTTCTCTTCTGCCGCTTGCTTGGTCTAAAAGAAAATTGTCACTAATTTTCGTGAGTTTTTCCATGCAGGTAGTGTGTTTTCATTTGGTGATTTTTACTTTTTTCACTCTATAACGTTACATATTTAATGAAGAGTTAATTTCACTGTGCGAAAAAAAATTGGGGATTCGTCGGCTTGAATGCTTTCAAGAGAGTCGAGTTCATCAATTGTTAATGAAATTTTTCTATGGTCTTTTACTTTGAATGGAAATACGTATGACACAATCAATATGCGCATAATGACTTCCATATACGTCTTCCATTAGTAGCATTGTTATTATTATTTCTTAGGTGCTGAAAGGGTATCACGTCGGTTGAAGGATTTGCGAAATAAGAGCAATTTGGTGGTGAATTCTGTAGAAATCGCTTCACATCTAAAAAGATGAAAAAACTTGCCGACCTCCCTTAATCTTTCAGAATTCAAAGTGGTGCATCAGAGTATATTGGACATTGTTTTCGCAAATGAGTTCCTAGTGCTTTCCGCGCACTAGTTTGCCACATTGAAGTTGTACAGAAATTGCTTAATAATCACCGTTTACTGAGCAAAAAAAGAATTGAATTTTTGAGATAGTTTTTACCAAAGCAGTTTGTATCAATAAACAAAGACAAATTCTTTAAATGGGAAAAGAATCGAAACGCTATGGAATAAGAGAACGCCAGGTAAAGATTTTCCAACTTTCAGAGCTGAAACCCTCCCATGACTTTCATTGTGAAACGATCGATTTTACCTTATTACAAGTGCACTCATCACCATGAATAACCAACACCTTTTCAACGATTTTCTCCCCTAATAAGTTATTTAAAGAGTTTGTGAGACTTTTGGATATTTAGTCGATCAATTAAAATTGCAACTGAAACAGTTTATATTAAACTTCCTCGCGTAGACGTGAACGTTTAATCTTCCCAAACCTTGGCCTTACCGTTAATTTAAAGTGATTCCTCAGAAAAAAAAAATATATCGAACAATTTCTTTTAGACTTACCTTAAATACTCTCTAGCAATGTCTGTTTCGAAAAATACAATACAGAAGCTAGATCATCATGCTGGTTTAAGAGATATGACGAGTCAAACTTACCCCTCTTATGTCTGCACTGGCTCTTATAACACTCGTCATTTCATCGGTTCACTGACTACGTTTTGCTGCAGCTGGAAGCATGGGCTTTTAAAGTAACACTCGAAAAAAACTTGATAGGTAGAAAGTCTCGAGCGCATGGAACAATTTGGTATATTATTTGTGGAAAAATTGCGCAATTTTAAAACGACATCGACTCAAAACATTCCTCGAGTCGTTGCTTTCAAGATCATAATTTGCATCATCGAGGTACAGGATTCTTGCACGCTTTTTCTTTTTTTTTTTTTCCTTCGATGATTTTTTCAAAAAAATATCTTTAATTTAAAGGGGACAATTTATAAACCAAAATTATGCATTAAAAAGTACAGGTCACCGTGCTCGTTCAACAACTAAAGACCATCTTACCTCTTTATCTGGTCCATTGATTGAAAAAAAATTCCGAGTTTACGCGCTAATCGCATGCTAACGTAATTTTTACGCTGAGTACAGGATGCATACGCAATACAGTACTGAGGAATCACCTTAAATGTAATTATGAGTAGGGTGAGTTTTCGAAGGAAAACTGCAACTGCATTTCCATTCTAGTACCTTCCTAAATTTTGGATCTCTGCCTCTTTGAAAGAATTTTACAAGAGAGGGTAAAACAAACCATAAATTACTTTGGGCAAATAATGAGCTCGCGAAGTGAAGTCTTTTTTTTTTTAAATATTTTTTCTATACTTTTGTAAATCGTTACCTATGATTGGGTGCTTTATGTCGCACACTGAAGCATTAAGAACCAGACATTTATAATCCTTTTGAAGCGGTATGCATGTCAAGTTAACTCATTTTAGAAGCTCTGCGAATTTTATATCTTTGTAGGCACGTTAATTTCCCAATCGCATCTCACCTAAATAGGCTCTTAAAGTTAGTACTATGGACAATCTTTAATCCATTACTTTGGCAGAGTGATAGAACATTGGTCAGCCTGTGGAGAATAATTTACTACATTCATTCAACTAGCTAGATTTCATTAGGATCCAAATCTAAATTTCCTAAGTAAAGGGAGTAAGTTTCTAAAGATACTGTGGTGCTGCGTTGGTGGGAGAGTATATCAGGTAATTTAGTGTTAACAACTGAGTTGAAAACATAAATTGGCCACCGTAAAGAGTAAAATTTGGAAGATCTCACCTGCCTAGCGCCGATGACTTCAAGAGGAGAATGACTGATTTGGGGCCTCGCCAGTGGATAAAACCAACCTACAATGTCAAATCAAGCTCTCGGCACCTTATCTATCACTGTTAATTTTGCCTCCGTTAAGCAATCACACCGCAGAACTGTATCTATTGTTTTCATCTGCATTAAATGCTCTCTAGGGTTTATAAGATAATCCAACTACGGGGAGGGAAAACAAAGGTTTTAATGGCATCATGCAAACTTTTTTCCAACATCTATTGAGCATAAACCTTCACACAACCGCCATTTTTTTGAAAGCTTTTGAGGAGGACTGAAAGTCCGCACGGAAGTTTACGTGTTGAAAGGGACCGCTTTTCATGATATGTCGCTTAAAATCGATTTTACTTTCAGAAAAAAAAAAAAGGAACAAAAAAACTGTGGCAAGGGGACATGAGCACGTTTTGAGGAGGGGGCAATCCCTATCAGCTGGTTATCTATTCAAAGATAACACTTGTCATATCAGACCTTAATCTTAAGAGTAATTAACTTGGCAAATGCTAACGCTACTCTGTGTTATCTGATAATGATGATTATTTTCATTCAAACCGCCTTTAGTTTTCCATTCGTCACTCAAAATCTGAGATAGAGGCTTACCCAAATAAATTAAAATTAAAGTTTTCATTAATTTTTTTAGCAATTTCCTGCCTCCAATTTGAAATCTGGTCAGTTATCGTGAAATACTCAGCCTATTTCATTAACTTCCCCTAGCAAAATCTTTTGAATAAATAATTTACTTCTAAGCATTTGGTGTCTAAAAATAGTACTGATATCAAAAGAGGAAAATTAGGAAGTTGTGAATTTTTAAGGCAAGGATTTAAAAGCATTAGATTGGGGTCTGAATTTTTTTTTTTAATGAGCAAATGTTTTTAGTGAGACTATGAAACAGAGTCTATAGCCAACAAGAATAAATGTTTTAAACAATTTCCACCATTTGTTTTTTTGTTTTTTTAGCTAGTGGCCCGTCAGTAGACCTCTTATTTGTGTGATAATAGGTCTGGCATAATTGCGAACGATTCCCCAGGAACTTATATTCAAGATATTCCTTGGAAATTGCATTAAATTGAAAGATGACAGAGTTTTCCATTTACACGTTCCAGACCCTTCACTTGGGGCCTCGCCAAAATCGGTTTCCTAGCTAATGTCATAAGTTTTTTTTAAAACTTCTAAGTTACACGCTGTATAAAGAAAATGTCACCCTCGATTTTTGAATTGATTTGAAAATGAAAATTTGTCTTTCTCGTCTCCGTGCTATATCGTCAAGAGCTCAATTAAGAGCATTCTCTCTATTTTTTTTTTTGCAAACGAATTCAATGGTTCATAGCTTGTTGGTGAACGGATTGCCGACAGGTGCAATTTTCGTATGTTTAAAAGGAAATTCTTTTGTTTTTTACCAGCACTTTCCAGCATGTGCCAAATTTTTTCTCCAGAACAAAATTATCCTTAAAACAAACGTAATTCAAAAGTACAATAGGAACACCAACCAATTATGAACTGAAGAATGATTTCAAAGAATTTAATTAGGAAGAAATGGAAATTCTTTTTCTTTTTTTGTAATTTTATCTCTATACTGCAAATTGAAAATACTTTTGCCTTTCCCTGAAAAATTTTTTATAACGTTGGTTCAAAGCCTGAGCAAAGAAATTTGTCTAGTCTATTTCCTTAAACTCGATAAAACTCATTAAATTTTTTGCGAGCAATTATAGTGAAAAGCTAAGGCAAATGTGAGTTAGGCTGAATTTTCTTAAACCTGCTTTGAACAACGTTAACTATCTTATTGTAAGTTCTGCTCTCAGATCGTTCACCTCAAACAGCAAAAATACTTGTAGAGTTTTCAGGGTAAAATTTTATATTTTTTTCAAATGCAGTTTAGATGAGAACTAAAAGATGCCCATCCAAACATAAAATGGTCTTGAAAACGACGCATATATTTCGAAATTATGACAAACGAGGCATCCGTTTGAAGTCTCTTTTATCAAGGGATATGTCATTTCATAATTTACCCGAGTATTATTAGTTTTATTTTTGACTGAGAGCTTAAATAACTCGGGAAAAGCATTTTAATTTTGTTCCTTTTCAAACTGTAAAATGGAAATCGTTTTTTGCTTTTCGTGGGAATTGTGAGTTCCGTAAGTTCAAACATCAAACCAACTCAGTCCTAACAAATAACAACAAAAAGGAACTGAGATCGAAAGAGAAACAAAAAAAATATTTTTAAAATAATGGAAGTCGTATTAAGATATTTAAAAGCAAATGGTCTGCGAGTTTTGGATGCAGGTGGGTTAAATTTCTTAACAAACAAATGGATTGCATGTGCACTGCAAAAAATCAACGAGCACATGTTTGCCGAAAAATTGAAGTTTCTCCAGGTCACTGAAATCAATTTAAATGCAAAACACTCACAAAACGAAATCTGTCTAGTCCTTTTCCTTAAACTCGATAAAACTCATTTAATTTTTTTTCTAGCAATTGTAGAGAATAGCGTAGGCAAATGTGATTGAGGCTGAGTAATCGTAGAAGTTTCTCCAAGTAACTGATATCAGGTCAAGAGGAAAACACTCACAGAAGTTTTATTGTAAAAAGCAGTGAAAAAGGATTTTCTTACAGTGGTAAATTTGTTTTAACGAGGCAACCAAGTACTGTTGCACTGATCACGAACTACCCAGTCTATTGTCTTTCTGCTGCATCACTCAATTTTGCCGCTCGTCTCATTCCACGTCCTTTGCTGAGACCGTTCCTTTAAGCGCGATCTTATAAAACGAACAACTTCAGTTGTAAACTGTATTAGCATAATAAAGTCTCGGAACACTCAAAATTCGTATTTGAACACTTTAATCATTTAATCCTTTACAGGTATCACTTTTCCAACACCAGGGCAAATTATTGCTTCATGCCACCCAATCCGAATAAAAGAAAAAAAGTTAAGAAAATTAACGTTATGTTGCTTCATTGGTCATGAAATTTTAGCCCAACCTCATCACGTTTGTCGATTGCGATATCTGATTTATTTCCTTGTTCATTTTCTTGTAATTGAGTGATCTCTTTCTTACATCTGCATCTTGCAATGTTCATTTGAACCAGGCAAAACACTCCCATAAAAGTAATATGAGCGGTAGCCTAATACGATTTGTATATCATACTGTATACGTGATGTTTGTTGATCGCTTTTACGCAAATTGCTTGACTTTTACCCGCATCTGGAAGTGTCTGTGTACAGACTGTATCTATGGATGCCGGCTGGACGTAGGTAAAAAACAAATTTATCTTCTGTTACGTCGTTAACTCAATGTATCAGAACGCGGTATTTCAGGATTAAAGACAAACATTTTAATAACTTTCAATCGGTCTTCCACGTTACGTCACTCAGTAAATGATTGGTGTAGAACTCATTCTGCTACAGCACCCTTCACTCTTTAAAAATCAACCTTGATTTTTCGGAAATTTCAAAGGGCTAATGGGAAGTTGTTTTGTTTTTTTTTCGACAACGAGGACGCTTGTTTCCTCTTCGGTTGAGGTATTTCAAAACCTAAACCACAGAGGGGTCGGTTATTCAAACGTTGAAATGAATTTTTACTTGGCAATTCTCGAAGTTCACTGCGCTGTCAGTAATCAAAAACTTACTGCATATACTCATTAATAGAAAGGCATATGTGTTGTCTCAAACTATTTCATACTCTCGCACGTTTGAATTAACGCGGTTTGTGGTCACAAACCACCACATGATTATTCTGATTTACCATGATTGCTTTGTAAATTATAATTCATTTAGAACGACCTTTGATGAACCTTTTAAACTCGAACGAACAAACAACTTAAACTGGTCAGAAACCTGTCTAATCGTAACCACGATCACCTGTAAAATTTTCCGTTTACGTCTTTCGAGAACCCTTCACAAATAAACTGCGTTTATGGCTGTTTCGCAAATTGATATTTGTTTCGTGTTCACTGCGCTGGTAAACGCCTTGAAACTGACAGTAGTGGTGTAAAAAGTAATAAGCAACTAGAATTGTCGACACAGTAGGCTCAGATATTATGCAAGAAGACCTCTTTGTATACAAACACCATTGAAACAGGAAAAAATAGAACCCGTTCTGGGCAAAGCGGAAAATTCGTAAGAAAGGTGGCAAATTTTCCGGGTTGTCCTAATTGCTTCAGTTCCGAGCTGGTGAACATGCACAGAACGCGCTGAAAGTTAAGAAGACAAGGTTAGAAAGATGGAACTGGCTATCATCGTCCTAGTTTACAGTGCATTTATTTTCAGTTGTAGCGGCTTGGAAACGAGCTATACAGGTGAGCATTGATTCTTATAATGTTAGTAATCTCTTTTCTTTGTTTCTTAATTAATAGTTTTGTTAGGTTCTTGGAAGGATTAATTGCGACTGTTTTGGCTGATAAGTGTTAGGTTGTGAACAAGCTGTACACAATCGAGAGTAAATATTAAAACTGCTACTTTTTCGCCAATAAAACCGTAATATGAGAAACATGGAAGTAGATGATTTCTAATTAAGGATTATAGTGCAGGAAGTATCTAGCATATTACACGAGACCTTCTAATGAGTCGTCAATAATTTTCTAATGTAGGGTCTAAACGAGAATATGTGTTAGATTCCTCAATAAAAATAGGCCCAAAATCTACCCTAAATCATACTTCTTTCAAATTTTATTCACTTTCTTAACGTCTTATTAAGTAAATCGGGCAATTATCGAGAAGAAACGATATCAGTTCAAAAAGACAAGACGCGTTTGATGTCCATTAATTCATGTAAAAGAACACTTTTTCCGCATTTTAAAAAAAACATGCAAAGCGATAACTTTAAGACGTCCATTTAAAAATGGCGAACCTTGGAAATTGTAAAAAATTGCCTGGCAAAATAGGAAGTAACCAAGAAATCTGACATTGAAAATGTTGAATGTAATAATCTGCTTATAAAGATCGAATTGATTTTGAATTATCAGTGTTGACGATAACCCTGTGCCATGGTTTAAAGTTCTAACCCCAGTTTGCAAAAAAACAACAACAACAACAAAAAACAAATCAAACAAATAAAAAGAAATAATACCAAAAAAAAGTAATCATCTACAGTGAATGATACTTGATTTTTTTTCTCTAATGGTGAAAAAAGTTTTGCTCCGTGGATGGAAATAAAATCGCGCAAAATAAATATTCATGTAGGTCACGCACATTTCTTTGCACAAGGGTGGTCATGAGTTTCTAGACGTCAAGAACTGGGCAATTTCGAGCGCTTTATTATTGATGATGTCGACAACAAAATTTCCTTGTTACGCCTCAAATCAGAGGTTGAAGACTTATAAATTTGATCTGTTTGACAAAGTTAATTTCCTACTCAAACTGCTCTAAATTTTAAGTGCTAAAGAAATGTTTTAACTCGGTGAAAAACTTATAACTTTAAATGCAATTGAAAACAAAGATTTGCAACCGATGTTTTATATTTTTATTTTTCTGAGAGAGAGATCATTAAAGCAAGCTTGACATGCCAAGAAACTGTAATCTGCCGAAAAAAAAAGACATCATTTAGTTTTTCACCGTGCCTTTTTAGATTTTATTGCATTACCATACAGTGAGAAGGATCAATAAACTGTTTACAGTAGACACAAATATTTCAGTCCTGATTTAAATCTCGATTATCCAATCCTCAATTGTCCGGATTTTCGATTCTCTGATCTCATGACCTATGTATGTTAATATTTTCGACTCTCTAAACTCTCGATTATCCGGATGTTTCGATTGTCCGGAATTGCTTTTCTGGCCCCATTACCTACGTACACTTATACTTATATTTCGATTATCCGGAGCATTAAGCCGAGACCCTTCAAGTCCGAATAATCAAAGTTCGACCGTATTTAAGATTGGTACGAATGCCCCTTAGTATAATGTTTGTTTTATGTGATGCGCTTTTGTAATCGCTTTCCAGGTATGCGACGCAGTTTGAAAAGGTCCGTTTTATTATCCCTCAGTAGCATATGTTATCATGTTAAAGAGCTGTTTGCAAATTTGAACTTTGAAACGCCTCATTGACAAGTACATTGACGTCAATGATGATAGCATTGACCTCAAACGAACCGCATTAACGGCAAAATGCACGAATCCTAGCAAAGTTTTCCGACGCATCTTAGAACGTGTTAACACGTGAGCTAGCGAAACCTCGGAAATACACTTGAATTGTCGAAAAGAATCATTCCGACTTTAATTTTTTTACTTCATTCTTTCTTATCTTCATCTAACATGGACTTCATCTCTACATGTCAGTGCGCCATGACTTTCCGCTTTGATACAATCAGTTTTTAAAAACGCTGTCACACAGAGTAGGGTGGAGGAGTCGTGTAAACCTGTCGCTGGACCTTTTCTAGTATTGCACCAGCAAGATACTTAAAGAAAGGTTTTTTTTTTCACTAGGTCACGACATGTTTCCCTGTGCATCCCACAACAGCCGAATGCATGAAAGCGCACATAAATTTAGCATATGTAATTCATTTTGAGACTTAAAGTTGACTCATTTTGCATAAAGACAATGGTGGTTGTCAAGGTTACGGGTTGCCGTCTGTACAGTAAGCTATTATGAAAATGACCTTCTTTGTTCTCCGAAACAAACATTGAGCGAAAAAGACAAAAAGCGGAAAACCTAGAATGAAAAGATAACACACATTTTCCCTGTTGCCGTTATTGCACAACACAGCCCTCCTTTACAGGGCGAAGAGCTCGACGTGAGAACAATGAAACTTGTCTTTATCAATGTCGTTATCAGCTTGCTTGCTCTCGATTGCCGTGGAATTGAAGTGAATTGCAAAAGTAACCCATTTTTTATATGTTGACAAGAAATTCTTGTTGATATATATTCCACATCCAGAAATACTAGGCTAAACGTGTATTAAGATCATACAAAAACATGAATATTTCTTGATATGTAAGTATGTTAGAGGAATATTGTTCAGTAATCTTCTGTTGATATCGGAGATTCATTTGTCGAAATAGTAGTCTCCCGGTGAAATTGTGCAAAAGGTCTTACTCATGTACCTAAGGAAAAAATGGTAGGACCTATGCCTACATTAAGCCAGCACACATTTTTGGGTATTCAGATCAAAAAGGGCATTTTTCTGAAGAAGTACACCAGAATGTTAGCTTGCTTTAAAACATGACCACACTTTGATCTTTCTCACAGAGCGTCAAAACACTCACTTATAACTGAAATTTAAGAAAAGGCTTAAAGTTCGAAGCGGCTATCATCAATTATCAAGCCTGTGAATAGCGTTAATTTCACAAGTCTTCATCCACACGTTCTCTTATATGAAGTGAGGCAGTTCATAGTCACTGATTTACGATAGTGGTTGAACTACTGCTGTTAGCTTTCAATGATAGAAGTTGATGCTATTGGTTGGTCAGGATCGAAGGATCCCTTGTCCGCATTTATGACTGATGTTCATAAACTTATTAGAACTTAAGTTTTTCCGAGAGCTCAAACAGGTGTGAAATATTTATATTTACTGTTGAGTGTTGCGGGTTTTAACGGCAGAATTTTAAGTTAACATTTTTCTAAATAATTGTCATCTATTTTTGCCGATAAGTTCTAATTTTAGACAAATTCTTCCTACGACTATTGATTCCGTGGCTCTCTCCCTGTATCTGAGCCCCAGTTCGGCACAGCAAACGCACTTGTCAAAGAACTGAACATTTTGAATGTCTTACTTTTGCCTCCAACAAAATGTACGCCTGCCAACGAAATATTTTAAGCTCTTCGTAGCTTTGCGAAACTTCGATCTTGTTTATCCATCATATTCTGCGGGAGTTTACTCAACCGGTAAATTTTATCAAATGCATTATGCAACTCAAATTTTACTGACCATAGTGGTAAAAAAGAATTTTTTTCTGAAGCTTTTTCTTTGTCACAAGATTTCCTTATTCCTTTCTAAAGACACAGGCGTAAACAGAATGAGGTCCCGACAGAGAAATCGACAAAACATCGATTTTGTAACGTGGAGCCTTCCAATAAAAGAAATGCATTTTTTCCGGTTTGTCATAATTGCAGGCTCTTTCATTTTCAGTTTCTGGGAATATCGAATTGAGGCAATGACAAACTTGTCCTTGTAGTTTTTTCGCTTTTATACTACATTTATCTCATGGCTAAAACAGAAACTGAGTGAATGATTCAAAAATTCGAGAGAGGTGTTTTACATGACAAAACAAAAGAAATGAAAACTATTTTTCCTCAAGGGCACTCTCTATTTATATTTCATAAGACAGAACAGCGGCATGGAAAAATCTATTATATTTCATTTTGCCATGCTAGAGCAATTAGAAAATAAATTTGTATTTATGTTAGGAGCCAGATATTCAAAACTATTTAGTTTAGCAACTGGAATTACTTGGTATGACAACGGCCTATCTGTGTCATTTCGTTGTTGCGCGACGCATTCACAAAATAACCTTATAAATGGAAATATTGGTGAAAGTTCTGTGTTGCCGTTTTTGATGTCAATGTGAGTTTGGAGCAATTGAACTAAACTCGTCATATGGAATCACTGCTGTGTGCTCTTTTGCATTTCTCAATTTTACTTGCCGTAAAACGGCTAAAAAATTAAGAATGCAGTTAGGCGTAAGAATTGACAAATTATAACCGTTCGTCGTAAAAGAAGTTAACCGTAAAATGCTTCTCTTTTAATCGCAACTGTGAGAAATTAGCTGCTAGCAGGAAAATGGCCAAACTTTTAACCGTTAGTCGCAAAAGCCATCACCCAATTGAGAGTCTCATCTTCCAGAACAGTTCATTTTTCTGTTTGAGGCGTGGTCAAAGTCGGTTAAGAAAACGTTACGCAACAGTACAGGTAATGTCATCAGAGGGAAGCATTTCATTCATATCGATGTCAATAACACTGTTTCCCTTCTATTATCTCGCTGTAACTCATTAGCAAATGTAAAGCACGAATAACGCCACCGCAAACCAAGACTTAGTTCTGAAATTTTCCGGGATGAAACCTTTGCGTGTTTTTTTGCGTCTACTTCCCTTCCAAGTATGTTTTGTTTGCTTTTTGTCAAGATTTTTAGTATTTTGGTTTTTCTTGAATTTTTTAGTCAGCCTCCGCCTCGCTACTCGGTACATGAAACTGTATGCAATATTCTTCTAGCAGTTCTAGCAGAAAATTCAGTGCTGTATTCGTAAATTCCCTCCATAAGGCAACACTACAAATCTTTTATTATACGACCCGTAAGGCCCCGCGCGCGCAATCCCATAGAAAACCGCAGTGAAACTTGACATGTGAAAGTTCGCACTTGGGCCGGTTCACACGGCTTTGTTACACAATGTTGCGTTTTTCGATGAATCGTGAGTTCCTTATACTGACTCGAAAAAGCAAAGCAAAGGTTTCCATTGTTTTTAATTATATTACATTATTCTTGGTTATGACGCACGGACGTGTGTGTGTTGACTTTGAGCCAACTGTTTTTCCCGTTCGGCCCTCCCACTCAATCAGTGAGTACTTACTATTTGCATGAAAATAAGCCCTCTTGGCCTGGCATTTGAATGAAAGTTACACTGTTTTTCACTGGTCGAAGAGGCCATTTTGTCTACTTTAAGTGGATAAGTTTGGTGAGATGTCTCCTCTCGACTCGCATTTCTTTATGAGTTAGTCGTGTATTTCAATGTCATTTGCGTTCGGCTACGTACATTTGACCCATTTTTCTACATATATACTGCTCCTAATCTTATATATGTGCTTTCAATTAAGCATTTGGTGTCGGCCAAAAGAGAGCTTTTCGCAGTTTGAATCTCTTAAAACAAAACCCAAAGAGGTCGTTGATTTTCCAACCAGAACAGAATAAATGTCGACAGGGTGCAATGAGAACTCAGTCAAGAAAACGCAAGGCTACCAGAAATGGGGGAAAACACGAGTAACCAAATTTTTATTGAAGTAAGCTTCGCATCTCATTGATGAAGAGAGGAAAAAGGGAGTTTTTTTTTAATTTTATCTTGAGACTGACAGTAAAATCTGAGTAAAACAAAATTGAAGCAATCTCGGCAGGGCTATGATTCATCACTTCTATTCAGTGATTTAGTTGAAATTTCTAATGAAAAGACCAAGGAGAACCCACGGAAAAAAATTTGCATTATTATCAATATACGCGGCCAAATAGAAAATCGGCCTCTTCAAAACACACGCTCCACGGGTCGCAAAAGACTGACAGCGGGCTGCTAATGCATTATCAGCCCTACAGCTGATTGGTTCTTGCTTCATCATCTGATGGATTTTAACCAATTAGAGCAATCCTAGTGTTGACGCGGGAAAACCATTCATTTGCGAAACTCCGGTTTTGAACTGCAGTTTTTTCAGTCGTCGAATCGTCTTCGAGCGAAAACTGAAGTAATGGAAGAAATTAGCAGTCAAAACTCAGATTTGGGGCAAGAAGATTTGGACAATCACTTAGCTTGTATTATTAAAACTCGCATTCTTGATATCATTTGGCCTTGTTTATTGATAATAATGATAATGACATGACTTTTTTCGGGAATATTGTTTATTTGCGCCCTTGTAGTGTCATTTGCGGACACTACGCGGGCGCAAATAAACAATATTCCCGAAAAAAGTCATGTTATTCCCTTATTGATATAAGCTTTGGTATAAGCTTTGATAAGCCTTGATAAACTTTGATAAACCTTGATATAAGCTTTGCATCTTGTTGATGAAGAGAATAATGTGAGTATTTTTTTGTTTGTTTGATTTTTTAAATATTTTTTTTTGGAGACCAACAATAAATTTGGAGTAAAACAAAACCTGAGTAATTCTGGATTATTTTCGATACTCAATATGAAACTACCCAGTTATAAAAACTCATTCATCATTAGATTGTCAGATTTCTAAATTGCTGTGTTATTTCTTTTATCATTCTTTTTCAGGACAAACGTCCCGTCATGGATCATGTGACGCTAAAGGTAAGTTCAATCCAACACAAATAATAATTATAATGATAATAATGATCATGATAATAATGAAAATAATAATAATATTATTATAATAATAATCTAAGTTTAATATCTAATTTTTGTTTTTTGTTTTTTGGTTTTTTAATGAGAACGACAATAAAATTGGAACAAAACAAAACCTAAGTAATCCTGGATTATTTTCGATACTCACTATGAAACTACCCTGTTATAAAATCTCATTCATCATTGGATTGTCAGATTTGTAAATTGCTGTGTTATTTCTTTTACCACTTTTTTTCAGGACAAAGGTCCTGTCCTGGATCATGTGACGCTAAAGGTATGTTCAAGCCAACACAAATAATAATTATAATGATACTACTAATAATAATAACAATAATGATGATGATGATAATAATAATAATAATAATAATAATAATAATAATAAAAATAATAGTGTGGGACTCTGGGACTCTGCGCAATGCCTAACCTACAGCACCAACTACTTTCAACGACTGACCCTGGAAAGCTGGTTTACTAACTTGGAACAGACTCGCCTCAACAGGTGTCAACCACTACCGACACCATACAAACGACTCATCCACGACATTAACATTACAAACGAACCGAACAGAACGACCTAACTTCTATAACTGACCAATCAGTGTACACAAACCGGACTAAGTACATTCGACTGACAACAACCTTTCACTTGATTCTGATGATGACTTCCGCTCAGGTTGTCGAAACGTCAGTCACCACTACCAACAACAGTCCTTCTCAGGACTACACTCACCCGTACGATCAAACGACACTATTACAATTTAAGTATTCTAGGTCACACCCAGTTGTATCTTTATATTAAATTAAGCGAGTTGAATGACATTTGATGTCATTTCAGATCCCGATCCGTGTAATAGGTGCAACTACAAAATATTGAACAGCCCTGATCGAGCTGAAGGATTTATCACCTATGACCAGCCTAAATGTGACCTAATGTCATGGGACAGAGTGAAATATGACACTTGGTATCGATTCAATGGGTCGGCGGGCACAGCCATGCCAACTCATTGCGTTGAGACGATGCGATGCGGTGCCGAGGCCCCAGGTTGGTTGTACGGTGGTCATCCCAAAGCGGCTGAGGGAATTTCTACCAGGTCAGTCTGCTTCAACTGGTTAGGGAAATGCTGCTATTACAAAAACGAGATCAAGGTCAAGAACTGCCGTGGATTTTTTGTGTACAAGTTCAGAGATCCTCCCATGAATTTTCTGCGGTATTGCGGGAATGGATCCAGAAATGGAACTGGTGAGTTTAAAACAACAATTACTCGTGAAGATAATCCTTTTTAGATGGTGGCTAGGAAAGTAAAACCAATGACAATTTTTTTTATTTCCGTTATTATTTGAAGAAAAGCCACTCTACATTCCTGTTTTGCAGTGTAGTGTAAAAGAGCGTCTTGATGGACTCATATTCGCGCAGTCATAGAGAAGAAACCTGTGTTCCTTACGCAAGAGCAAAGATTACTATTTAACGATATTTGTGTGATAGAGGGCGGTAAGAGCTTCAAATGTCCGCGCCTATTTTTGCGCCAAAAGGATGATTCCGTTTGTTGAACTGGCCACGACACTGCCCCATTCTTCATCGGAGTATCAGTTTTTTAAACTGTTGTGAATTTCTTCTGTCACTTTTTAGGACAAGTGTCGCGTTATGAAGTATGCAAACGTGAAGCTAAAAAGGAGAGAGGTAAGTTCACCAGGGTAAAAAAAAAAGACGTTACTCGAGCTCAGTGCCACACCCGGCCGAACTTTATCCTGGTTTCCATGTAGCATTAAGCGACTAGGAGCATAACTACTCCTCACCAGGCTTCCCTGACAGTTCACCAGTACCCATTTATGCTCCTGGTTGGAGAGAAGCGCTGTGAGAGTAAAGTGTCTTGTCAAAGAACACAACACATTGACCCGGCTAGGTCTCGCACCCAGACCTCTTGACCGGGAGTCCAGCGCATCAACCATTACGCCACTAGGTATCCCGAATTCACAAAAAATAGCTTTAACCCTTTAATCACTGAGAGTGACTAGCATCTAATTTCTCCTTACAATATCTAACCCTCAATCACACGAGAATAAAGGAATGATCACCAGCTAAAGCAGCTCTTGGTTTTTAAACAAATTCTCCTTGTCAACACCTTACGAAATATATGGAGACCAGTATGGAGAAAATACATACTGATGTTAGGGTGGAAAGGGTTAACATAAGCAAAGAATTGCGAGTTGAAGAGTACAAACAGAGCTAGTTTGTGGAACTTTCTTTTACATGATCTACGGATGGCCCCACTGCAAGTTTGCCCCTACCTCGACGATTTCGCCGCAAATATTTTCTTACTTTTGAATTTGGGCAATCTGATTTAGTTTATAACAGAAGATGCCTCCACCTTCACATATACTTGTGATTTACAAATCAAAAGTTTTTTTTAAGAATATCCGATGAGGGTCTTATGCAAAAATTTGTGATTTCTTTATGTGAATTGTTTTTTTGATAAGCTAAACTAAGTTTCAATTTATAATGCTTTTCAACATCATATCATGCGAGGTACAATGCTGTTACTGTATTATTGAAATGCAGTTTACGCCACCTTTGGTCATAATGTGGACCTCAACATACAAATGTTCCACAGGTCATGTTCCTGATAGCAGAATTTCTATATATTTTGCTCTATGGTTCTTTTAAGGCTGGGGGGGAGGGGGGGAAAGGGAGGAGGAACGGAGGATTTTGAGGGATGACGTGGTTTTAAGAGGGAGTAGCCGAGGGATCGGTCGTCTTGACAGAGTTTAAAGGGGGGAGGAAGAAACTATATGAAATTGACTGCCATTAAGAGAGGATCTTAGAATACTACAGAGTCTTAAGGGGGGATCAAGTAAATTTGCGACACAACCAAACTCCCGCTCCCCCCCCCCCACCCAAATACTCAGGTGATGAATCATGACTGTCTTCTAAGTGATAATGATTGATCATCACTCGAAACAAGATCCCTGAGCCTCGCAGTTCGCATGTTGTTGAAAGGTTCAATGAACGAGTAGATTGCAATGGTATTTTTTATCTCTCCTGAAGAGAATCCATGTTTGTCTGGTGACTACATTACCCTCAGGGGGCCGAGCCGCGCTCAAGGGTTTAACAGGTCCAGACGAGCTAAATGTGACATGGACATTCTGAATGTACCAGAGGCTTGGTATCGCTTTGCTGGCAAAGCAGGCACCATGATGGCTGATAAATGTGTTCCCGTCAAGCATTGCGGGACGAACGCTCCCGGCTGGTTGCGGGGTCCTCATCCAGAAGACCCATCTGAAGGAGAAGTTGCCAGAACAGTTTGCTTTCACTGGAAAAACAACTGCTGCTTTTGGAAGACTCGAGTGAAAGTGCGCAACTGTGGAACATTTTTCATTTATTACCTGAAACAAGACCCGATGGTAGGCTGCAGCTTTCGTTATTGTGGCAATGGCGAGGGTGAGTAAACACATATTATCATTCTGAAAAATGCCACCCAAATTTCTTGATAAGTAAGTCTTTTTTTGCCTCAGTGGGAGGCCGTCGCCTGCGAATTTTTCCACATTAGCGTTATAGGATAGGTATCACAATAACGTCAAATGATGGACATGCATGTGACAAGTTTGCGGGAACGATTAGAAGCACATATTCTAATATGATCATGTCCTTTTTCACAGGACCCACTCCTGGCCTAGAAAAGCCAACAACCCAAGGTAAGTCAAATATTTCTCTTGATGAATGCGTGCAATGATGAAGACCTGATGAAAAATAAAACCTTATTTCTCTGATACATTTTGATTGGAAACACTGCATAAATGACAGTTTGCGTGTGAATAAACAATGATAATTAATTATTAGCAGACTAATGGATTAAAGAATTCAAAGAAATTAAAGGACGGTAGAAGGTCAGAAACTTCTCGATTTGCGTATTACTCCTTTTTTCTCGCCTGAAGAAACTGAACCAACTAAAAACCAACATGACCGGCAGTTTGAGCCTCCTCCTTGTTAGCATTAACGTTGAATGGTTTTAACGATCGTTACAATCATTTATTTTTATTTTCTCAGTATCCACTTCAGAAACGAAATCGCCAACATCCACTTCAGAAACGGAATCGCCAACATCCACTTCAGAAACGGAATTGCCAACATCCACTTCAGAAACGGAATCGCCAACAAGTAAGTAAACTTACTAAGTTGTCCATGATTAACTTCATAACCATTTGGCCATGTCTTGTGATCGGCTTGTTTTTCCGGATAAGTTCTAAATTAAGACTGAAGTAAAATCGCTTGTTTCCCTGCTAATAATAAGTTAATGATATGTTTCCTTTCAAGTAAGCTCCAGGGCTATAAATGTTACCATTGTGAATAGCATCCTAACTGAAAAATTGATTCGTCTGACGAGTAATTGGGAGTCTCAATGGGGTTAACTGTTAGCCGAAAAACGGCCAAAATATTTCGCTGTTCACCATGCCCTTTCTTTTGACGTATTTTATGGTCATACAGAAAAACGAATGTTTCCATGGTGGACTATTGTGTATTCAGTTATGATATTCAGCACAGAAGCACCTAGGTATTCTAGAAAACGATGAAGGGATCTTTACTTTTGGGAAATAGGAAGGGTTGTCTTATAACAATAATAGTTAATTTGTCTACTAATCTGAGAAATGTTTTATTTGTCATAGATACAACAAAACCACCTCCACCATCTTCAGGTGAGAAGTCTTTGATTTTTTATCGATTTATCAAATTTTGCCCATTCCACTCATGATATGAAACCGTTATGATGATGATCAACTACATTAACTCCTCACGGGTCGGCTTCATCCATCTCTTTATACTAAAAAATAAACAAAAACCTGCATCTTCCGGGGAGTAGAGGAATTACCCTCTCTCTGCGAATTAAGCATAGATCTCTTCTATGAGAAGAATAAGAATCATCAGAAACGTGAATCTAAAGAAAGTGTCTCTAGTAAAGACCAAAATGATTAGGCAGGAAATGAATGTCTACATATTGTTGCCGCTCCCAAAACATGACGAGGATCCTAGGAGTGTTCAGTATTTGTTTTAATTTATGTTCTTGCAAGAGAAACAATTCATTGATAAATCTCAGCAAAAATCCCTGTTTTGCTTTCATATTGGAGAGGAGTGACAATGTGTTAAATTTTCTAGGCGTCAACGTCGTTTGCGGAAAGAACGAGATGACAATTAGCATTCGAAAGACCCTCCTCAAAGGCATAGATGTGGAGCATATTCGTCTTTCCGATGTAAACTGCAGAGCCATAGAGAACCCAACCGGCGATCGCTTTATTCTTCAAACGGAATTGACCAAATGTGGCACAAAAGTCAGACACGCTAAGAATTTTGTAATTTACAAGAACAAGGTGGAGGAAATTCCGATTGAAAATGGTCAGATAGTCACACGTGTCCGTGAAGTGGAAATACCTTTCAGCTGTTACTACTCAAACACGGGAGTCGTGTCCGCTGTTGGTCTGGAAGTGACGAGCAAGAAGATCATTTTCTCCAGGAAAGGATTTGGACAATTCATCCTAGAAATGAATATATTCCCGAATAGCGATTTTGTTAATAATTACAGAAAGGAAGACTTCCCAGTTTCCGTTACATTAAGGGAGCGTCTGTTTGTGAAGGTCAGCGTAGACACAGACGACGAGAAACTTGAGATTATGGCAGAGACATGCTTTGCTACACCTGATCCTGATCCCAACAAACCTGCATTGAAATACATGTTCATCGAAGATGGGTATGGACTTGTTTAGTGTTAAAGATTTATCCACAACTGACAGGCAGTAAACTTGGTGCCATGTATTTGTCTACACACGCAAAATTTCAACGATTTTCAACGACGAGTTAATACTTAATGATGTCTTTGGAAATTGATAGAGGACCAGAAATTATTTATGGCCGAAGCGGCGGGGGGGAGGGGGGGTTAGGGTTAAGGGGGTTAAGGGGGGGAGGCTAGGTTTTAGGTCCAGAATACAATTTACCTGATCCTCCCAAAAGACTCTGTTATATTCTTAGCCCCCCCCCCTCCCCCTTGTTGGCAAAGACTGATCGTCCGTCTGTTCCCCCCTAAGACCACATGTGATCCCACTAAGGTCCTTCGCACCTCCCTCCTCCTCTAAGGTGATGCTATTGATAAGTCCGTAATTTCAACTGCATTTATATGACAATGAACCCCATTTCGTCGCTACAAGTCATCAATTGTTGTTGTCTGCAAATTGCTAACTTTCTTGTCTTTTTTTTTTTCCAGGTGTGCATCAGACGAAACCGTGGAATACATTTCATCAGACGATCAGAGAAACAAAAAGTTTAGCCTGGAAGCGTTCAAATTCTTGGGCGAACATGAATTTGTGTACATGCACTGCAAGGTAAAGATATGCAACGCAAAGGATCCTAATTCACGCTGTGCACAGGGCTGTCTGTCTGACAGACAAAAGAGGTCCCTGTATACCGAGGAAAACAATGACGAGGAGTATCTATTGGCTCAAGGACCGTTCATGCGAAAGGATGAAATCAACGAGGAGACAGTTCTACAGGATGTTGAGGAAGTGCACGACATGAATATCAAAGGTAAAGTAGAACAGAATACTAAGACAAGGCGGTCTAGGTGCTTGTAAACTGTTTCTATCTATGCCTTTGATTGGCTGTTTAAAAATATACAAAAGCTACGTGGTAATAACACGGCGGTCTGAAACATTTGCGCATGTGCCAAAGTTGTAATGACTAGGTAGCGTGTTTTCAATGTCAGAACCAAGCTGTCTCACACGAGTAACACACAACTACACAAGCCAAAGAGCTACGATGCTTTAAGAGCGTACAAACATTTTGGTAAAACTCAAAACAGAATGGTGAATCTTCAGGCTACCCGTACCTGAATAAGCTTCGTGCCAGAAAAGTCTCGTGCTTTCTTTTTCTCCACTTTTGTTTCCTTATAAAGATTTCCATGAACGTTTAAATCTTCTTTCGCTTATTTTTGCGAGACAGAGCTTATGTTTTCCTTTTGAACTTTGCGCCAGGAATCGGTACGCAGAAGGTCAGAATTGATCCTCTCGCATATGCTTGACGTTTGACCATTGAGCTTGCGGTAATAATTTCAAATGAAACCTTTTTTGTTCAATATATGAATTCTCTAATTTATACCTGACTGTATGTCAACTATTTAACTATTGCAGCTGCTGAGAAGAGCAGTCCTTTTGTCATTGCATCCACCATGACGAGTGTGCTATGTATGATGGGAATGTCATATATGCTGTGGTACAAGAAATCGCGGGCTCATCAGGGTTACACTCCCGTGCAAGTGAAAGCAAATTAGATTCAACATCCTTTCGTTCACTGATTGTTTTTTATTATTTCTTTGATATCAATTGCAAACGTCTATTGAAGAGAGATACGTTTGGATTTCTCTCTTTTTTGAGATTTTAGTCAAATGTAGAGCGATTTTACCCATACTTTTAACATGCGCTTCACCTTAGTGTGATATTTAAAGTTTGTGTTCAATTTTATTACTCAGGACTTCCCCGACATTCACTATAGGGAATGAAACATCCTATACCCTGAAGGGCATATTGCCTTCTAATCTATTATCTGCCAATTCTGATTAAATTTTCAACGTATCTAACTGGTCGTTTAGATTTTTTTAGTCGACTTACAATGACAAAACCTGAGTTGTTAACTTTAGCCAACTTAGCGAACAGGATCGGTAATTTGAGAAACCCTTGGGATCTCCGACAGCTGGAGAGCTTTTAAATACCTTAGGAGGGAAAGTATTGACCCGGATAAGGGGATTCCGTCTTTAAGGTAAGCCCCTGTCGATTCAACATTCTAGTATCCTAAACTCCCTGCTGTGCGGGGAGAAATGGAAAAAAAAGCTCATCCCCGATGGATTGTCGATAAAAAAGAATTCGCTCAGCGGAGTCAAAACAACGGAGAGGGGAACTGTCTGGTTTTATAACATTAGTTTGATATCAAATATTTAACGATCATACTAAAAAGCAATTCACCAAGGACGTCATCATAGAAACATACTTTCTATTATCATCTCTTATTAGATTCTTGTTCTCGTCCGGCGCTATAGCCACTGGTGTGCAAGCTCAGCATTCTGTAACTTTTTGGAAAGTAGAATTAGAGAATAAAGGGATTTTTTACGTGTGAAGATTAATTTTTTTGTTCCTAGAAGAATGAGATCGGGTGTTATTATCAATGGATAATTGCACGAGAAGCAGTGAACTTATCACATTACGGCGGTGACTACAGATAGAGGGGTCTGGGTGCGATGCCAGGCCAAGTCATTAAGACTGCATTCCCGGGAATTCCAGACCAGAATCTTTCGGCGTCTCTCTCCATCCAGGGTTCATTATTTTCCCCGCAAAATGCGCGCGGGCCGATCATGTTTAGTGCAAATTGACACAAAAACAATAAGCAATTCAATCTCATTGACGACGGCTTCTTAATTCTTTTTTTTTTTTTTTTTTTAATTTGATGGGATAAAAATAGTCAGGCACTACCAACGCCGTAAGAGGGTATATTTTACTGTCTCAGAGCAGCAAACCTTTAAAAAAACAAAACAAAAACAGCGAATCTACCATATTAATTTACCCACGAGATTGTGTCGGGGAGGACGAGGGCAAAATGAAACTTATCGTAACCGAAAACAATAGACCTCCAGGAATGGTATCGTGCTTAAAATCCAAATTATGTAAAACTTCAAAGATCACAAACATACGAGAAACGTAAGAAGCACATTTACAAGATCTGAATATCAGTTCTTCGCACTTTCTGCGGGAGAAGTTCCTCTTTAGATCGCTCCTGGTTGTCCACGGAGGCAAAAGAGAGCAGTCACGTGGGCGAATGCGTGAAAGAGACCAGATTAAAATTACGCGATGGTTCCGGTTGTCTCCGTTCCGTGGTTTCGTCCCAGCGATCCAAATTTCACTACTCCTCTAGCCAGTTTTCTTTCCAGCTAAATTCCAAAATGTTAACAGTATATAGACTAATAGAGATGGTAAGTTTTGAGCTCGGTAGAGAAATAGAGAAAGATGTTTTTCGTCTTGTCACGAGCGTGGGACACGGAAAAAAATCTTTCTTTATTTCTTGACAGAGCTCAAAACTAACCATCTCTCTTATTCTAATTACAAACATGACGCCATCGACATTGCTTATCCTAGCAGTATGCAGAACGCGAGTTATATGAACTTCGTAATAGAACTCGCTCACCGTAGAGTCTCTGTGGCTCAGTGGTAGAGAATCGGAGCGTGGAACCGACAGTCTGAGGTTCAATTCCTCATGGGGACTCAGAATTTTCTCTTTGTCCTACGCTCGTCACAAGACGAAAAACATCTTTCTCTGTTAACAGTATACTTCGCTCAATAAAATATACAGCAATTTTTCAAAAGCGTTGACTGTACATATCTCTTTTGCTGCTTTGATAAACAATTGGTGGATACAAACTTATTTAAGACTCAAAAATATAAAAATCGAGAACTATACTTTTGTAGACTTGCTTAGCTTTACATTTTTTCTGGAAAAAACGGTCTGGTTAACAAATAGATTCCAAGTTGCTGTGGCTGCGCCTCGTGTGCCACTTTTTTGTTCTTACCACATTTTGACGTCCTCTGTGATCTACTACTAACCAGACGCACGGCAACTTGGAATCTATTTGTTTTATATAATAAAGAATTAAAATATACGGAAAAAAAAGTTTTAAAGATGACGTCATCAATACGTCTGTCCTCCAATAGATCACCAATAAGAATGCGTGCATAACTGAGCTTATTATATAAATTGCAATATTCAAGTGAAAAGCAAACCAACTGTGATTAACGCCTTGAACAACCGGAAGGCAGGATACTATTTTTTGGTCACACAACAAGTTACAAAACGTAAATATCATTCTTCTTGATGCCTTTCCCGATGCCTTCCCCGAGCCCTCCGTTGGTTAATAAAGCAGAAAAAAATGCTGTTACAGTCAAACGGTCTGTCTCTATATGAAGTATTAAGTTGTTTCACCGCTGACCACCCATATTTCGGACTATTTTTAATTTCCCAGTTCGTCTTCCGTGATGTAGTAATTCCCTTTGCAGCCACTAGCCTGAAGACGAAGGCATCATTAGGCTACGGAAATCTCCCACATCGCAAATTTTAAAATAACTTGGGTATCCAAGCTGAGAAAGTGCAAGTTCTGTTCACAATATAGAAACAAATGGAAGAAGAGACAATGTCAAAACTCCCAGTAAAGCGTGTACGCAGAGCAATCGAAGCTGACTCCATTCACTTGGCCTTAGCGATGTGGATGGAAATGTTCCCTGATGACACTGAGGAACAGTGTTCAACGGCAAATGGTAGGGAACAGTCGACGACAGCTGGTACAGGAACTTCCGCAACAACGCAACTATTCCGTAAGGTTGGCTGTGTTCTGGTGGAAGGCAATGGCCGCCTTCTTGCGATTGATCGCAGCCGTGACGGTGTTCATGGATTGGCCAGTTTGTTAGTGAAACATCACGACAGAGCTAAGGATTGCAGTGTCTTTATTTCAAGAAAACCTTGTACCTACTGTTCTAAACTCTCCTTGAAGGCGGGCGTGAGGAAAGTGTCTTATCCGCCGGTCGAACCCGAATATTACGAGGCAAGGAAAGAAGAGAAGCGGGTCGAGGCTCTCTTTGATGCCGCCCAAATCGTTCAAAATGTTTTTTTCCCCCAGTTAAAGAAGGAATTGGTAACCGCGGTCGAAGAAGAGTTATCAGCTAAAGCAACATCTTTCAATTATGTTCGTGAGTTTGTTGAAAAGGTTTCTAATAGATTTTGGAATGACAAATACGCGAAGGGTGTCATCGAGGGACCCTTACATCAAGCAAAACACGATCTCGAAAACCTTTCGAAATGGTTTGCTCAAATTTATCTTCCTTTGAAACATTCCAAGCTTGTACTGGCTGCCAAGCACATAGCGATTCCTTCGGAGAGAGCAACAAGCGCGTTTGATCCAGAAAATGATATACACCAACGACGAATTGCAAATCACTTGCTTGCTTTGGGAAGGATGACCGTCCAGTACACCGTGGAACCGAAAACAGGGGTCGGCTGTGTCATCATGAAGGACAATGATATAGTAGCAGTTGGCTGGAATGATTTTCCCCTTAAATCAATCGAGGAAAGTTTTCATTATGCAACCGATCAAGAAAGAGACGGAAAATATCCTTTCTTCATTCACGCAGAGCAAAACGCTCTTCTCGCGCGTAACGCAAAAGATGTCACGGGGACTGTCATTTTTGTCACGAAAATTCCTTGTCACGAATGCACCCCTCTAGTGAAGGTTGCTGGGATAGGAACAGTAGTGTTGTCAACACCACTTAAACCAGTTCAGGAAAAGTACAGCCTGAATTACGACACTTTTCGAGAGGAGGTAGAGAGAGGAACCTTTATATGCTATGAAACATCTACAGAAAACGTATCATAGAACCACTTACATATACGAGATACTTGCTAAGTACCTTACTTCAGGACATGCGGAAGGATACAGCAGATGACAGTGACTTCAGATACAAATCTTTGAGTATTTTACTACTATGCGTAACGGTATCACCAGTTTTGACAATGTATAACACACGTTTTTAATCACATAACACTCTAGACATATGATGTATTGTAACAATTCCTGCACACCATTAAAAAAGACATTCCAGCAGTAAACAGTGAACACATTCCAACCCAATCTTTGGCAAATTTCATCTTTTAAAAAGCAAAGAATAAATATAATTGTATATATTTCATGGCCTTCTTAAAGACCCCAGATTCTGAAACTAAGTGAGGTAATTGTATTTGAGGCACATATGTTTGTTAGCTAATGCTCAGGTCTCCGGTCGGTCTCTCTGAGTTTGCCAGTAGGTCGCTGATATGTTTTTGATTCTCCTCAAGTTCTTCGAGCCTTTCCCTTACTGTAATTATATCTCGATGCTGTCGATCCTAGAACAAATCAGAGATGTAATGTCACTTTACATACATTACTATAAAGCTGCCAGTTCGAGTTTGATTTGAGTCAAGTTCGATTTCGAACCTCAATGGCAATAAAGATCATAACCACAAGCAAGCCAAAGTAGTGCACGGTAGATCATTCATATACGATAAATAAACTGTCTCGACAATCACACTTAAATACCACAAGAAAGCCAAAGTAGTGCACGGTAGATCATTCACATATGTTAAATAAACTGTTTTGACAGTCACACTAAAATAATATTTTTCAAAAGAATTAAAAACAGTATCACTGAACAAAAGAAACACATCGCTGATGAAAATCAAGTGAATGGAATTCTTTTTAGGGAGGCGGTGTGGCCGAGTGGTTAGGGTGCTGGTAATCTGGTGGGCCCGGGTTCAAGTCCTCCACCCTACTATTTACTGGATTTGTTCTTGGTTGTCCCAAATTTAACTCGTCGGCTGCGCTGTGTAAATAGCCAACTGGTCTGCCTCACACCATTTGGGATTTTCAAGTACTTTATGTTTATTTCAGCCATTGTAAAGCGCTATTGGATGGCGATAAAAATAGCGTTATATATATAACGTACTTCTTTATTTTATTTTTGCGGAAGGACGACTTCATTGTTACACTCGATAGACTATTACACTGATAAACTTCATTTCGATGGAGTGTCATTTAACCAAAACCAAAGAAATTCCAAGATCAATTATAAGAAAGAAAAATACCGTTAGGAGCCACTGAGAACTCTAAGTTCAAGCAAACTGCCTCGAGCGCGAGAAAACGCCGGCGACCAAGTCGTAGTTGGTTTTAGTTTTGCGTCTGATTGGTTGAGAGATTGGCGCAAGTTTTTAAGACTACTCTCTGAGCAGTGTAAATTTGTTTCGAAACTCAATTGAAAATTGTTCTAATATGAGGCGAGAACTCAAGTTTACCTGGTCCAGAGTCGAATTAAATGGCACTGGTGAGCTTGAGTTGGGAATAAACGCTACTCCTACACCCTGACTACCGTCCAGAACGCTCTTGAAACGATGCTGTTTTTTCCTAAACTGTTTCGGTGAAAAAAAAAAAAAAAAAAGATTATAAATAAATAAACAATAGAAGTACTGTTTGTTTCAATTACTAGCACAAAATCTCAAACTGAAAGCATGTGTTCAGATTCCTTTCTGCATGAAATCCAATGCTTGCGTTCCTTTCTTCGGTAAGACACCACTTTCTCACTACCTATCTTTCGGGAACTTGAAGAAATGCTGGGGGAGGGGGTGAGGAAAGGGGTACTTGCGATAGAGGTAAGCTTTACCAAAGTTTGCCGCTTGGCTGATTATTTTTTCCCTATCTCCCATCACCATTCCAATTTTCGCGCATATCAACCTCGCAAGAAACTAATGACAACTGGGAAACGCCCGTGTTATGAAATAACTCACGCATGCACTGTTGAATACTGAGTAACCTTGTTCCTTAAGCTCTCTCTTGATTTTCTGAGGAAAAGTTTCTCTTTTCTTTGTTCTGTATCGCAGTTTTACCAAAGAACAAAATGATTAACGAAAAAGCCTATGCAGTAAAAAAGCAAAATATTAGCAAACCTTCTCAAACTGTCTCTTCATCTTCTCATTCTCAAGCTCCAAGTGTCTCCTGTAAAAAATAATGATCATTACCATAATCTGCTCATGCAAGCAAATAATTATAAGCCCCACTTGCACTTCGTGATCCTTCCCGCGCTCTCGATTCAAGCTTTCTCGCTACAATACACCCACAAAAAGCAACACGGCTATGGAAAGACTACTGTGCACACTACACACTAAGCTTATGGGTTTAACTATAATTGTAAACATTAAAAGTTCATTTTAAAACTGACAAAAATTAGCCATTAATTCAACTGCTTACTTGACTGAGTCTTTCTCTAGTTTCAGTTGTTCCTCACGAGCTTCTAAGACTTGCATTCTATCCCCAAGATCACTGATTTCTTCTTTGTGTTTCTTAGATTTCTGTTAAAAGAGCAAACCTTGATAAGTGAAAAAACTCAGTTGTCAGATATGTCAAAAAGTGCTATACACCGCATGTCGCTTGTTAGCACCCCACAAAATATCTGAGGTCTCACAGTCAACAAAGTAAATGAGTCCCATCCATACTTTGTGGGGCCTTGCTTGGAGGGTACACTTGGAATCAGTACAATATAAACCATGGGGCTTATGAAGTGCGAGATTCCTTAGCTAGTGGTATATCACCTACAAAAATGGAGCGATAGCGGCGAAATAGGTAAAACAATTTGATGAAAATAACGAACCAACAAAAAACAGAACAACGCAAAAGAAAAGTAGGAAAAAAAACCAAAACAAAAGCAAAGGAAAGTAAAATGTAAGAAAGAAAGTAGTTTTCAACTTGCTTTTAAAAGTTGCCAAACTTGTTCAATTTCAAATGTCAGGCCTGAGCTTATTAAAACATAAAGGACCTTAATAATGAAATGACAAACTGAAGCCTTATGTTGGTCTTGTACTTGGGGACATCAAACAGAAGCGAACATTTTTCCCTCAGAAATTATTTCTAGATATAGTTTCGTGCAACATGATATTTTCCTTTCAAAAACAGAACTCCTTTTAAAGATTTTTATCATTCCGCAATCGATCGGGGCATGCATTTGTTGCCCAAGTTACTTCCTCTAAGATGCGTGCCGCGAATTATTCTGCGTTCGCGAAGATTTTAGTTGTTCCAGAGGAACAGCTACAAATAGGACAGAGGGGTGAAAAATTCACTGAACATAGACAAGGCAGATAATTGAGAAACACTTAATATCCGCAGAAGAGGATCACAAGACACATAACGATCCATCTGGTTATATATTAGCCACACCTTCTTGTACTCTTTTTCCAGTTTTCTTGACTTCTCCTCCTTTCCTTTTAGTGTTTTCTCTAAGTCAGTGATTTGTTTTACCAATTCATTCTTTTCATCCTTCCATTGTTGTCTGAAAAACAGAAATCATAACTACAACAGTAAGTGAGGTGGCTATAATTATAACTACACAATTGCATCACGTTGGCAGGTAAAACCTTCCCTGGCGAAGATAGATTTGATGGCGTTGAAAAAAATCAGTGATTACCTATTTTGTTCAAGATTGCCCCGACTTTCCTCCTGTTGCCTCTGTTGATCTGTTCTTGCAATACCTGAGACAGAGAAACGTTCCTTCTTAATACCCAAGGTTTACAGTTAGTTGTGTAACTGTGCGGTGCATGGAAGGGTAGGTGCCATGCAACACAAGAGTTTTAGAACTATCAGAACTGAAAAACTAGAGAGCGTTTTTTCGATTCGGTGCCATAAACTCAAAATCAGTTATCACAACGGAAGAAGACGTACAATACACGGAGGCGACGAAAAGCCAAAGTAAACACACGCGAACCGTCGAAAGTGGAGGATAACTGGAGGAGTGGGGGTGGGGAGGAGAGAGGGGGGTTAGGGCGCTGGTAATCTGGTGGGCCTGGGCTCAAGTCCTCCACCCTACCATTTACTGGATTTGTTCTAGGTTGCCCCAAGTATAGCTCCTCGGCTGCGTTGTCGGGGGGGGGGGGGGGGGGGGGGAACCAACAAAGAGTAAAGTATTGCAACTCCAGAAAACTTTCCACATTTAATTGAAAATTGCTATCAACTCATCATTGTTTCTTACTTAGTTCGTCATTGAGTAACTCTAGTGATGTTTTGAGCCTGTCATTTGCTGCTAAAAGCTGCTGTTCGTTGCTCAAGAGACTGAAATAAGAAAGAAAAACCTGTTATACAGAAACTTCCAAATGGATAGCATTATCTTCATGAGTTAAAAATGTTATGGACGTTCTGCATCATCACTAAGTCCAGTCCATCCATCTAATTTCCATCGTGAAGACGACTCAATCCCACATCCCCTCCCAAAGTCTTTCTTTTTCACTTCATCCTTATTCCGTAACTATCAACAGGGTAAAGCTACCTGCTTGATTTATGAGGCAAAATAGAAGGTATTAATGTTATATAATCATCACTTCAGAGAAGTGGAGGGGTGACGGACGAGGTATATACATGCCCCTTTCTTGGCTATACTTACTGTAAGGATTCGACTTCCAACCAGTTTGCACCCTCTTTTCAATTACTAACAACCTCACCTTTGACACTGGTTTTGAAGCTGCTGCTGTTTTTGCTTCAAATCCTGGGTTCGAGATTTTTCCTACAAAGCAAAAACTTTGTGAGGTTTATTTGGCTTTTTTTAAACATGAAATGTAAACTAGCCTCACTTCTTTTGCTGTACTAAAATATGATTTATTCTCCTATCTTATACGACATGGCCACCAACCTTGTCAAGTTCATCCGCTGTGTTTCGCATTTCTTGAAGTTGATTCCTCAGCTGATTGCATTCCTTTTCTGCCACGTTCTTAAAAGTAAAGGGAAATCAAACATGAGTTTAGGATTAAAACTGATCACACGTTCGGTAATGTGGGTCACTGCTTAAAACCTAATCTAGCACTGTACTTTAACACTACAGTTAGATACCTTTTCTTAAACACGATTTGATTCTAAAAGTAACTCAAGGTAAGTTTTCATGATGACGCCTTTATAAAATGCATAGGTGAGCCCGGTCCGGTAGGGTAGTAAGGGCGAATGAAGGAAGTGTTTATAGAGGAGAGGCCACTCTCCCTTGGCCCCCTCCCCCTCCCCCTCCCCCCCTCCCCTCCTTTTGCCGTGACATTTCCGCTTATTAGGAGTACAAACCTTAAACTCTGTGGCTGATCTGACTTGATCTTCAAGTTTCTCAATTTGAATTCGATGTGCCGCATCAGTATCCGCCCTTGCTCTGCAAATAGATCAAAACTGTCAACAGATTATGCCAACGCACCCTACCACGTGCATAGAGGGGGGAGGGGGGCTGGGTTGGTTGCTTCACAGGTTTATGGACAGGCAAATTACTAGGGATACCGGGGAACCCTCATTGGCTCATTTGGTTCAAATCCCGCCGTGTTTCTAGTTAGACGTTTTGGTTGTAGATGGCATCGTTACTCGAATGGCCTTGATCGGTTACGTTAGTGTTTGGTTGAGTTAGTTATTCAGTTTTGGCTTTACGAAAAAGTTCGAAAAATTGTCCTGATTCACAGAACCCGACTGCTTCGCAATTCAGTTGGTGAAGCTTTAGCGCTAATTTCTTTAACACCAGCTATGAGAAAGAAGAACCTTCTAGGTAAAATCTACTTAGCAAAGACGAAAACAGAAAAAAAACAATATATATATATATATATATATATATATATATATATATATATATATAAAGTCTTTGTTATGAAATACAATTATACCATAAAAAACGTTAAAGTAATTCGAATCGGATTTAAATAGCGCGGAGAGGGAAATTCGTAAACCCCAAATAAATCCCCTCTGTACATACACCTGTAACTCACATGAGGTACGTAGCGATATCATACTGATAGCTGCGTTAGTACGAAATCTTTGCATACATGTACCTTTCCATCTGTCCTACACTGGCTTCCAACTACAGAGAGAGAGAAAAAAAAATTACTTTTGGCAGTTCAACTTATAACTTTTCCTTACTTCTCTTTACTCCTAACGTTGGCATGGATGGTTTGATGACGATCAGATGTAAAAGTTGACCTTAATTGGTGCGTTAAAACTTGTGTTTAATAGCTAACATTTAGCGAAAGCAAACATCAAGAAATAGAACTTGCAATTGCAACGAAGTTGTACGTTAAAGAACCAAAGACAACACCACCTTGAGGGATGACAAATTCACAGCAATTACTTCGATGAGCAGTAGTTCATGTGAGCATTTTGAGGCTTTAACCTTTTCTGACCGAATAATCTCTGGAACAGCTCATGAACGTGTCTGAAATCTTTCACTATTTTCAGTGTACCCTTCAAAAACTAACCTGAAGTTTAGCTTGTTCTAACTGAGTTATTTTCTCCCATTCCACTTCTCTTGCTGATTGCACTCGTTTACTCAGTTCATGTTCCTGGTAAAAGAGGATAAAGTTTAACGATGTTCAATGTGGAGGAAACAAGTACAATCTCCTTTGGGCGAATTGTGGACGGTAAAAGCATCAGCCAGATATATTCTTTGTCGGGCAATACTGCTGACTTATCAACAATTCTCCATTACCAAAATGATTTTAATGTTCCCGATGAGTTTTGGCCCATGTCTGGGTGTCACTGGTTCGTTCCGAAATGGTCTCATAATCTTGTAAATGAAAGAATTAAGAACTCTAAATACCTTCTCGTCAATCGTTTTCTTGAGGTGTTCCACTGTCCTTTCCAATAGTTGTACTTTATTGTTATAATTGTCTAATTCTGCTTTTAATGCATCACATTCTCGTTCTAGATCTCCTTTGTTCTTCATTAAGCTGAAATTCAAAATGCAATGAGACATCATGTAGACTCGAATAAAGCAGATTCCAAAGCATCAGTTCAAAATAATGAACACTCCTCTAATTTGCTATCCAGATATGATACAATGTAAATCTACCACCACAAACCTGATCTTCAAATTGCTCAGCTCAACTTTGTGTTTGTGCGACATTTCTTCCATTTGGCTGAGAATCAAACAGTAGTACTTTGAAAATCAGTTTTCGCATAATTGAAATCCCAAAGAAGAACAATATACTGTCAAATATCTTTCCTATATGAGTAATTTCGAGACAAAAAATAACAGTAAAAATTTTACGCCATTTATGTAGACCCCTGGTGTGACAAATTCCAGGTTCGCAGCACAACCAAATACAACTCAGAATCAATCCAACAGTTATTCAAACTACATACAGTAAAAAAACTCGTGTAAATGAACCTAGAATTTAAGAACCTGCTAGGCTAAAATTTCCTCGGTAAGCACCCCTCTTAAAAGAACCATTCTAGGCTAAAATCTCGGTGCAGGTTCATATTTTTAGAAAGCAGACTTTTGTTCGAATTTGATACACTACATCGCATGCGATACAAAAATGTAACGAAGCCCAGCCAGAACACCGGCAAAGTTATAATACCACCATACTGTACCATTAGTATATCCATAGCTGTGCAACATATCCGATTGTTTGTGTGCAAGATGTGTAAAGCATGGCATAAAGCGCAGTATCACACCCACCGATACAAGTTGTTTTTCTTTTCAAACAAAACTTTAGAATGCGATTAATTACCTAGGTAGCCTGAGTGCAAAGTTATTAAACTTGATCCTGACCTTTTTTGTGACATGGCCTCTTTTTCCAGTCTGTTTATTTCTGTTGTCATCTCCTCCTTCAACCAAAACAAAACAAAACAATGCGAAATCAAGTGTCAAAATGATAAAATAATAAAGCCAAATTTAAAAATTGACTGGGAGATTTATACATGCGACTACATGTATAAATACTGTTTCAGATGCTTTCATCAGATCTATCATATGCTCTCATCATCTTTGTAGAGGTTTATACCTTGATAAAACAAGTAATGAGCTGGAATACAAATTGAATCAAGAGATCTTGTTTACAGAGAATAGTTATGTTATAATAATTGGTCATTTCAAAGACAACTAAAGCCTAAGGTATTGAATGAGGTGATCAAGGTCTGTGCAGCACCAAATCACTACATGTACAAGTTTATACTTCAAAAATGTACTAACACCAAATTTAAATTTTGTTGACTGCCTTTGGGTCATATTCATACAAATCATCCCCTCCAGTGTAATAAACAGGGTAATAATATATGATTTCACCATATATACAGTATGTGCATGAAAGTTCAAACCTGTGTTTCATTGTTTTTCTGATATTCTGCCTGTAAAGTTTCACATTGGAGCTTTAAAGAATCTCGTTCAGTCTGATAAGATACAATAAAACAACAAGAATTACTAGGTATTCCATTAATTTTGCAACACGCAAGCTCCTAACACGCTATAAGGCTTATATCATGATATTAAAATACCACAAACATCATAATAAAAGACTCATACCTCAAGTGATTTACACTTTGCGGTCATTTCTGTCAGTTGTCGCGCTTGCAATCTGGATACCTGAGATATCAAAAAATAAAATTATTCCCTTTATTTTAAATAAATTAATTGCATATAACATAAAAAGATAATACAAGACCCCTTCATAGTAAACCCTGCTGAAACATACAGCTGTAATGCTCCCAAGAACTCTTATTCCAGACCTGCATGTGTGGTTTAGTTGGACAGTGGTTTACTTTTGAAGCGTACATGAAAGTGAGGCTATCAGGTCAAGCTTCCCTGAATATTACTAGAGTTGTGAAGTTAATTATAAGCATGAGCATCAAAAATGTAAAATCATTTTCAAACTCAGCACTTTTATCTGCTGCAAAAAACAATCCTCATGGCTTACCAGCCAATTAGTCTAATAAACTTTTATTATGACTGCATTTCACTCACATGGTCAGACTGTAAACCAGATGTTTCCCGCTGAGCTCTGATTTCATCCAGTTCACTTAAGAGGCCTTTGATCTTCATGTGAAGCTGCAGAATATATATAAACAAGTTTAATATGGACAATCTTACCAATGAGATTAGTTAATATAATCACTCTCAGATAAAGCAATTGTGCAGAATGCAAAGCACACCTGAGCATTTTCTCTTTGTAAAGCCCTTGTTCTTTGGGCATCATTTGGACCTTCTTGTTGCAATCTCTGTACTAGTGAATCTCTCTCCTTCTTAAGTGATGCAATCTTAGAAGCAAGTATTCCATGAGAAACAAAGTTAACATTAATTCCAATTATCCTCTTCATAAATAACAAAAGTCCACTATCTAAAGTTATGGGCTAAATAGCAAAAAAAGTTCGACAAGGTGAGAGGCTGAGGGTGACCTTGTTGTGATATACATTAAGTTATGCTGTTGTGAAAAATTACAGTTCTTCTCTTTTCAGTAACAAGGTCAACCTCTACCAACATCCTAATACAAAGGGCTTGAAAAATTATACAGGCACACAACTGTAAACTGTACTTGTAGACTTAATATCAGGTACAAATAACTGTGCATTTCACAGGCTCAAAGTAATAGAAAAAACTTTATCAAACATATTTATGCTAAATATATGGTACATATACATGTATACTGAACTATGTCATAAGGTGTGATGTAACTTAATCATAGTCTTACTGACTACATGTATATCCTTTCAAAAATTCAAAAATAAGTATTGATTATCAATTATTGTGACATTAAAAGATCATCCTTATCATCACTGGTTACAGCTGAATGTAAAACTTTTTATGAGGGCAATGAAGTCTCTTGA
The DNA here is from genome assembly GCF_036669915.1 of Pocillopora verrucosa. NCBI lineage: Eukaryota > Metazoa > Cnidaria > Anthozoa > Scleractinia > Pocilloporidae > Pocillopora > Pocillopora verrucosa. The sequence continues at coordinate 8,444,973 of NC_089312.1, forward strand.
AAAGAACTGCTACATAAACTTACAAATAACTTTTTGATAACAATTATTTTACCTCCATATCATGGTGGGCTTGCATTTCATCGATAATTTGTTTGTGTTGGGCCTGAGAATCAGTTAAAAGAGAATGAAGAGACCATAAATTGAATATTTATTTGACACATTGCAAAAATAAAACACGCACTAAAAGTGATATTCAGTATGTACACACTATAAGTGTGCTTGATTACATGCATCTCAATTTTTGAACCATAAATCAATAAATTTGAGGAGTTAACTACAAAAAGATCTAACCTGTTCATGTTCATACTCAGACTTCAAGAAGGAGTAATCATATCGCAACTTGTTGAAGTCACTGTTAGTACAAAAATAACAATTAGTATTCTTCATATATATAAATGCTATAATTTGTTCATAATCATAATTACATACTTTTTTGGCAATCATTATAATGATGTTTCTTTCAATTATCACACTCTGCATTTCACTGAAAATAATTTTCATCTAGGAAAAATCAGTTTAATTATTATAATAATGCAATTAACAATTGGTTAATGCTGTGATACATCAGCTTCCATTCAAGGATGTATGCAGCAGAGTTGCTAGAGTCACAGCCAAAAGCAACTTCATTCAGTTTTATACAGCTGTTTTGTAACAGTGTACTTGTATCATGGAGGAATCATGCGGCATGCAAAACTAACCTTCTGTATTTATCCATCTCACTTTCCATTGCTTCATATCTCTAAAAAATTAAGGAAAATATAAACCAAATTTTTAAACACTCAGAACTTCAGCCTGAAGAGTTAATTTTGTACCTTCAAGGAAATAAGTAGGATGTTTAGTAACTCTCGTAAGTAAGTAACTAACTTTAAAGGCTTTCAACCCATTTACAGCACATGTATATTCTGGAGCTGTTGAATATGGTACATGTGTTCATCAAATACAATTCCATATAAACAATTTATTTACCTCTTTGTAAGGCCCTTTTACCTCTTCTCGTAACTTAACCCTCAACAGCTCCATTCTTTGAGGTGTTACAACCTGCAAACAATAATAATAATTGTACAGTTTTTGCATTATCGACCTGATATAAAGTCGATATAACCATAAACAGTGTAATTATGATGGGCTAGTTCTTTTATTGCAGGAAACTTGCAGTGGTTATAAAAGCTCTCACTGCCTATTTAGGATGTATTAGTAACTATGTTGCTGGAGAAACAGCTACAAATCTTTTCCTCATAACATCATCAAGTTGACTAGAAATTACAAAGATTAGAAACAGCTAAAAGCGTCCATATAATTACAGGTATATGTACTTTGTCATTTCCCAGAATCAAAGCAATCAATTAATTTCTAAACTAACAGTTTTACCCCCACACTTATATGAGGGCGGCATTTAACCAGATTCCAGTTTGATCAAGAAAATGCAGTAATGTTAATAGTTTATCATAGGTGACCTGTGATCTTATCTCTTCACATTCGCGTATCTTAGCATCTCTTTCTGCTCTCATTCTTTGCACAGTTTCTTGGCTTTGTTCCTGGGTTTTCTTAATCTCTTCTCTGGCCTCTTCAAGTTCTCGCTCTTTCCTTTCATCCATCTATAAAACAAACGCATTACTCACGAGTGTTGTTAATTTCACACCTATCACAAAATGTATTTTAACTTAATTTTTCTACATCTATTTGCATTGGATGGTAGTGCAAGAAATCTCTCCTACAAAAACTCACATCTTGCAGCTGAAGGTGTTCAGCCTTCAAAGTCTCATAGGTGGTCCGCAATTTCTCAATTCTTATCTTTTGCTCTGTGACAACTGCTTCAAGGTTTCCCATTTTCTCCAGTTTTTGAAGAATTTCAGTCTGCTGACCTGCCATGATGATTTCTAAACAAACAATAATTGAAATAAGATGTAAAATTTGTCCATAAACATAGGAGTCATGCCCTTTGGATTTAGTAATAAAAAAATCCACTAGGGTTCTATCCATCTGACAATGGCTTACCCCACTCATTATCTAATTGTAATACAGAGTGAGAAAAGTTAATTATCCTGACATTTTGTGATTTGAACAAAATAGAAAATGAGCCTGTCTCATTGTTAAGTTTTGATTGATAAGTAGATTTATACTAAAATAATTAGATTTGCTCACAGTTCTTGTGGGAGAGTTCAATTTAGGCTCCACTCTCATGAACAGTCATGCAATTTTGTAATCTCAAACTGATAATCTAATTGTGGATAAGTTCTTTGGGGCCAGTCTCAAGTTTGACTCTAAAAAGAACTTGAGACTGCTAGACTGCACTGGAAATGTATTATATGTGGACAAGAAGCCTAAGTTGAACAAGAGTTTTACATCACTATCTCATGGTTTTCTAGAGGTTAATAAGTTGGCTGAAAACTGGAGCTAATGTTTTTATTTCTAAACCTTGTTTTACTAGCCAGCCACAATATATCAGTTGTACCAATATAGTAAGTAATTGTGAGTTCAACAATTAAATAAAACAATGAGCAAATCTTCCTCATCCTTATATCAACCCTTGGGATTGAAACATCAGCAGATAAGCAGTATTTTTTTTTTTTTTGTTATCAATTCATTTGTTGTTATGACATGTTTGTAAGCGGTATCACTGAACTTGTATCGGTAGAAATGTATTTTAATAAAACCAATCGTAACTCTTCAGGTAGATATATCAAAGTCAAATGCCTGAATGTATGAATACAGGCCTAATGGTACTCCAAAAACTAGTCAACCACGCTGGTGACAAGACGAAAGACATCTTTCTCTGGTTTACTTTTAGTGACGAACCAATTCTACAAAATTTCAGAAGGTAAAGGAGAGGTTTTAAGTTAAAGTTACAAACAACCAAACAAAAATTAATGTCCATTAAAACGTTACGCTAGCTGATAATTCCTGTCAAACAACTCCATTTTTTGCGTCACGTTTCATAATAGGTTCCATATAAGTTTCAAACGCTCTCTTTCTAAACAAAGACCACCAGTTCTGCATTGACACTTTAACAGCTCTGGCTTGAAAACAAAGCATTCAAGTACTTGCTAACATAAAATAAATTCACCAAAACATTGTTGTTGACTTAGCGGGCTGAAGTAAAGTGATCTCTTAGGCACGACTGCGATGGAACTTAACAACATTCAAGCTGTTAAAGATGTTTTCTACTATTCTGCTGTAAAGTAAGTCTCACAGAAGGTTAAGTTAACTTAAATAACTATCGTCCTATTAAAGTAATCTGTGGTAAATCTAGCGCCTTGTTTGAGCAAAACACTCCTAATTAAGTGGAGTTCATTACCAACAAATGCACATTAGAGCTTTGTACGAGCCATGAAGATATCAACTTACCTCGGTTACTTTAATGCTGCCTTTGTCCCGTTATTGCAATGTTTTGTGGTCTCAAAAACTTAAAATCATTCTTGTAACTATAGAAATTTAACGATTTTCCACTATTTACAGAAATACAAAAGAAAACTGCCACAGAATTACAATTAAAGGCGTCCGTCGCAACCACCCGCCATCTTAAATTAATGACGTCACGAGGCCTTTGTGTGGCTAACCACTGACACCTTGCTGAATCTGCGATGACGTCTGCGAAGGTGCACAGTAATCGGTGCAAAAAGGTGACCCTTTCGTATATCAAATACCGATATAAAATCAACACTAAGGAAAGCCGAAAACTATGTGAATTGTACGCTTGTCGAGAGGTTATTTTACATATCCTAACGCCTGTTTAGAGGGTTTCGATGGGGTTAACCCGGCGTTAGCCGTAAAACGGTCAAACAAAATAATAATTAGCCGCATGGAAAGATATCTGTTAGCCGGAAATTGGCCGAAATTTTAACCGTTGGCCGCAAAAGCCATCACCCATTGATACACTCTGTTTAAATGTTGCTTGATAAGAACGTTCACCGTCTCTTACAATAAAGTTTTCCGTAAGCCTGATAGATAGCCCCTTCCCACCCTCTTACGCCTTAAGCATCATCAGGAGCCCAACATCTGGCATTATCAAAGCTCTCACATCCTGCTTTTTGGTAGTAATTTATTATATTCAGAATTAATGACGGGATCGCCCTTCATTTACAAACACACATCGCAAAGGATTTTCTAACGTTTTACTAACATTTAATGCACACAGGTCATTCAAAATCTTTTATATTTGAAATATAAACGCAACATGAATTTTGAGCCTCTTTTGCGTTGTAAAATACTTTCAAACTATAACCTTTTTAGCAATATAAAAGGTGAAGAGAAATATACATATACCAGGCCTCAGCTGGCGAGTAACTTGACAACAAAATGGAAAATCGCTAAGAAACAGAAGTTATTACAATCTAGTAACCTTAGGGGAAGACTATGGAACCTATCGTTATCTTCTTGTAGTTATGCAAAGAAAGATTTACGTGATTTTCCATAGTCTCCTTGTACTATTTGGCGACGAATGAACCCTCCCCCCTCCGTTTCCCCTGGAAACCATGGGATCCCCCAAAAATTCTCCTCGCCTGACTCAGACGAGAAATAATGATTTGTCCCCAACGAGAGGGAAAATTAATCTTAATACTGCATTGTGATTCTAGTACAGCATTTAAGAACGTTGCTGTTTTCAGTACTTTAACGCAACATATCATAAATGGAAAGAATTTAAGAACTACGAAATCGAGCAAATGTGAATGAATGAGAGGCCCGTAATCGGATCCTTGTGTTTGCGCAAAGATCTCTTGGATCGCCACGGGGCAAGCATTGCAAGTACATACATAAATACAACTGAAAAGACTAAAGTGATTTATTTCCTCGCGACTTATGGCTAATTCTGTGATACGTCGAGACCATTACGCGATGACGATTTCAAAATAGCCCTCACGCTAGGAGAGATGTTTATAGGTATATTTTATAACATATTTTGTGGTAATTCTAATAGAAACTTACAATTCCCTCGTATCAACATTATCTTAAACCATTTATGATAAAAGCGCGACGAAAAAATGATTAATCTCTCCAAAATCGTTTTTTTAGACGACGAAACAACCTTTCGCCATATATTTCCCTCGAGCAACTTGCCATGTTTGCCCCAAGGCGATCTCAGAAAATTTTGCGTAAACGAAGGATCCGGTTACAGGCAACTTATTCAACTGTAACAAAGATTTTACATAATTACGTGAACCTATTCGACAAACTTCATTAAAAGGAGACTGTAACGCGTAAAACTCATCAGAAACTCATGGCCGAACACTCATAAATCAAGCAACAAAGGAAGTGTCCTCGAAGACCGGTAACGATATATTAATTGCTTAATTCATAATTAAATATTTATAATGCTGCCTGTGAAGTCCGTGTATAATTTGAAAACTGAACTGATTCGTAAATCATTCTGTGCCAAATTTTATGATATCCAGATCGCCTTCCGGTCAAGATTACATTTAAGGTAAGCAGCGCATTATCCTAATCTTATCTGAATTGTTTTGATATTCCTAATCATATCAGTGTCTCTCTAGTAAGATCTCTTTATCTTCGCTGAAAATATAAAGAAGGCAGTTTGAACTCATCTCCCCTTTTGGATTAAAAAAAATGATCTGGACACATCAAATACTTTTAATCCCTTCAAAGGTATAGATATATCGCTCAATAATACTTTGTTTTTTTTCGAAAATGAGACGATGCTGTGGAAATGATCCGCTTCCCTTGCATAATTCCTGATCAAGAAGTCATTGAGCAAGGATCTTGACAGGATTAGAGTCGGTTTACACTTTACAATTTGGGAATGGCCTGCGTAAAGAAACCTTTTTTAACGAAGCAGTCGAACTTTACTCAAAAGTTTGTTAATTTGAAGATCTTTATTACGTCTGACGTAAACTCATCCATCTTAAATCTATCGAAACGTTGAGCTTTCATTTAAAGTTGATGTTTTTCTTACGTAAGTCTCTCTTAATCGCTGGGAATTTTCAGATAATTACGGTCAGTTACAGTAAAAAGTCATATGCTCATTAAACGGTTACTTTGACTGAGCAAGAACGGGACATTTTCGGAAAGCTTATGACTCTATTGAAGGGGTACATCTGTTTCAGTTTCGATCAGTGATTAACGGGTTTAAAGTACAAATTTTTGAACAGTATAGTTGAACTTGTTCGAATGTTTGTTAATTCACAGATCATTGTTAGGTTTTCTTGCTAATTTGGAAGAGGGTCTCACGGCAAACGGTTAAAATTTTGGCCATTTTATGGCAAACGGTTACAGTCATTCCATTGCTATCAACACAAAATGTTTTTTATGGTTACTTTCTTTATGACTATCGGTTCAGTTAAAACTTGTCATTTAGCCAACGGCTAAATGTTTTGGTCATTTTGTGGCTATCGGTTAACCCAATAGAGACTCTCTTATAAATAACATCATGATCTTGTCAATGGCGCCATGGCGAAATTTTGTTTAAAGTTAATGCCTTTTGTTTGATATGTCACTCTCCCTTGATCGTTGGAAATCGTGTGGCAATTATGGTCAGTTACATGTGCAAAAAGAAGTCAATTGCTCATATCAACTGTTGATTAATTGATAAACGGGGCATTTTCCGCAGGCACGCGGCTTTCTTAATGAGGAACATCTTTGTTAGTCTCGATGATTTACGGGTTGAAAGATCACGTGGTGTCCATAAGCCAAAATTGGAATAAAATATGTACAGTTGACAATTTTTAACAATAGGAGCTTAAGGCTGATTTTATTCATAGAGAAAAAAAATCATAGTTATCCTCATTGATCACACTTAGAGTTGTAGTGAGGCGAAAAATATGATCAGAAGAGGTATCTTGGTGCTTTTTGGACTTAGATAAGAATTGTTTCTGTAATATATGGCACCTTACAGCAAAGCTGACACAGACGCAGTCAATTCAATAGAATCGCGTTCAGAAAAGTTTAGCCGATATGTAAGTATAACTTTGGTTCGTTGAGAAGGTTTTGTATCGTTTTCGTCTTCCCTTTTTTCGTTTTTGTTTGTTTTTTTGTTTGTTTCCTTTTTTCGGTTCAAACTAGCATGTACTGATTTAAAGCGTTACCATGGTGATAGTTAGTTTTTCATAAAAATTCCGCGCGCCAATGTTTCGACTTGTGAACAAAAAGTTGCTTATCTTTTTGTCGCGTTTGAATGAAATTAATGGAGGTTGTGGAAAGATAGAACCAGACATCACTAGATAAATTTTCTTAATGTGCTGACAATTATGATTTTCAAAATTTTCTGTGCTGTTGTTAAAGGCCACTCGTAAAATAATCTTCGAAAGTTGGTTAATATGCGATTTATTCGAATATAGTTTTCTTTCCTTCTCAGCGCTTTTGTTTACTTTTTCTCAGAGATATTTACAACCGTATATTAACATTTAGGCAGCATTTTTACCCTAATCCCACAAAGCAGTTTAATGTGCAAAGCAACATCGTTTGGAACGTAGTCAATTGCAGAGTGTGTCCGCTATTACGCTGTTTCCAGTCGGGGAGTTTTGTTTCAGTGGCTGAAACAAGTGCATTAAGTCTTTAATCGTTGCTTCCCCCGTACTTGTATTACAGTCTTAATTATTAAAATATTTAGTTAACCAGTCGTTTCTTATATACGGTCGTTTCGTACCCAGTCGATATGTGCCCAGATAGGACCATTCGTACCCAGTCCGTTGAGTCGTTTCTTACCAATATTATTAGTAAGGTATGTTTACCATGTTAAGTATGTTTAAAGTAAGGTCAGTTTCTTCAGTATCTAAAATCGCAATATTACCTGCGTTAAATTAATTAAAAGAAGTTTTGCTTATGTTCATTTTTGATTCGCGACCACCGAATCCAACACCTGGAACCAAAAGTATGCGGTCTGGGACTCATAAGACAGACGCAAAGAATAACATTAATTTTCCATCGTACATGAACTATCCTTGCAACCTGTTTTGTTATCAAAGTCTCAATTTTTAGAAATAATAAAGCTGAATCGAATGACATTCTTTTGTTTTCTATCGGGAAGACTAGCAGATATATTTCTTCTCCGTTAAATACCAACAGGAAAAAAAGGCACACCTACCTTACCTGAGGCTCTAATTAGCTACTCTCGTTAAGAAAGTCACAAGCATAAAATATAGACAGTCCTATCAAAAAAATCACGCTTACCTTACTCTAGGCAATAATTTAGTTGTTTCTTTAATTTTAATGGTATCTTCCTTTTTTGACTCTACCAACTTGTCGTACGCAACAATCAACATCTCTTCACGCGCCCGCGCGTGAGGTATTTTGAATGAATGTATACTAAGACGGATACGAATCGACCAGCGGTTCGGGTACAAACCGACTCAAACTGGGTACGAATCGTCTGAATTTGGGTACGAAATGACCGAAGGTATGAAAACTTTCCATACCTTTCAATCTGCACAATCTCCTTGAAATAGATCAGCGCTAACGCTAATTCAATCGAGAAGAAATCAGAACAGCTCACTAACTTTGAACAATTTACGGCCCTGTTTTTAATATCATGCGAGTGGTCTTTTTCCTTTCCTTTTTTTTACGTTGTAAACACTTACCTTATGTTGGTGTTAGAACGGAATATTTTTCCCATTTTTCTAACCTTTTTCCTTTGTTATCCGGTTTTGCTTTGAGAAATTTTGATACAACAGAAGTCCGGATCATTAACCGTTCCTTCTAGAAATGGACGCACATCGATATCAATTCTGGCATTATCTGGACAACATATTCAAAAAAAACATATCCGCATTGCAGTGGTTCTGATCTGACATGGATTTGGTTTACAAAATTCTAAGTAAAGACGGCATAGGGTAAAATATGGACTGGACCATTTTTTGGACCATTTTTTGGACCATTTTTTGGACCATTTTTTGGACCATTTTTTGGACTATTTTTTGGACTATTTTTTGGACCATTTTTTGGACTATATTTTGGACCATTTTTTGGACCATTTTATCGGGGGAAGCACACCATTAGTACTCAGGGAGGGGTGGGATGCAGTCTACTAGTACTCAGGGAGGGGTGGAAGGCAGAGTGTTATTACTCAGGGAGGGGTGAGAGAAGGACTATTGCTAGGCAGGGAGAGGTGGGAGGTGGATGTAATAGTAAACACTACTTGTTAATGGAGCTTTTATTCGATCGTATAGATTATCTTCATCGGTTTTTCGACTGACTTTTTGAATGTTCTTCATTTTTGTCGTCATGCGAAAGCGAAACTGCCACGTAAACACTGGGACATAAAATAATCAGCAAACGATTTCGAAGAGGAATCCATATTCTGGTATCGAGCAAAAGCACTGCTTTACATGTAATATGGGAAAGATGGGAAAGCGCAAATATCGATTTTATCTGTTTCGCAAACAAAGGAGTTAATCACCCACACCGGAAATAGCGACCAGGCATTCCTCGCGACTCCCGTACGTTTGTTTTCCAATTTGCCCGGGCCGCTGCCAATCACTTCTTGCGTAAATACCTACGTAACCTGCTAAGTGGAAGTACAGTGGCTACTGTTGCTTACCGATATTTTCCGTCGGCAAAACGTAGAAGTCAGTAAATGTGACCGATTCTGCCCGGAAAATTTTATTATCTGGAGCTTGGATATGTCAGGAGAGTTTCATTGACAGCTGGATTAACTGCACCCCGTGTTGTGAAACCATTATAAAGACATCACGCTTTCCTTCCCTTTTTTTGTCACATACTAAAGGGAAACGTGAGGCAACTGAAAGATGATTCATGCTATCCCGTCGGTATCACTTAGCACTATCACAAGTCGACCTAACAGGTACAACGCATATCTTAATAGTGGAGGATAATAAACAGGAATGGAATTGGTGATATCTTCAATGACAATTAGAGTCCAGTGTTTAAAGTGCCAGTTTAGCATTCGCATTACAAAAGTTAAAGAAACGCTACGGCCCAGCGCAAAATTTTGACATACAAATAATCAGTCGAAAAGCTGCTCAAAATAATTTGTATGATTCAATGAACACTCCATAAATCAGTAGCAGTTACCAGTATATCAACTTCCCACCCCTCCCTGCGTACTAGTACTTCTTTGTCCACTAGTAGCAACAGTCTGCCTACCATCCCTCCCTGAGAACTGAGAGACTGCATTCCACCCATCCCTAAGAAGTAATGTTCTGCCTCCCCCCCCCCCCTATAAAAAAAATAGTCCATATTCTACCCTACGCCCCTAGGCAGAGGGTAAAATATGGACTGGACCATTTTTTGGACCCTTTTTTTTGGGGGGGGAAGGCTGACCATAGGCATTTGGGGGTCGGTGGGATGCAGTCTATCAACATTCAGGGAGGGATGGTAGGCAGACTGTTGTTACTGAGGGAAGGGTGGAGGACGAACTACAGTACGCAGGGAGGGGTGGGAGGTTTATGTATGAGTAACTACTATTAATTATGAAGTGTTCATTGAATCATACCAATTGTTTTGAGCGGTTTTTCGACCGACTATTCGTATGTCAAAATTTTTGTGTTGGGTCGTAGCGTTTATTTCATTCTTGTCATGCGAATGCGAAACTGGCATTTAAACACTGGACTATAATTGTTATTGAAAATATCTCCATCTTCCACTGTTAAGTCATGCGTGTGCCTGTTTGGTCGACTTGTGCCAGTGCTAAGTTATACTCGTGAATCATCTTTCAGTTGCCTCACGTTTCCCTTTTTGTATGTGACTATGGACCTATCGGCACTAGCGACAAAATTGTTAATATAGACAAATTTTTTGCCATTACCAACACTTTACAGGTGCGGATGGTTTGTCGTGACTCGACAATTTTTTGAGGCGGACAAATTTTCAAACGCACCGCCGACAAAATTCGTCCCTGTTAGGCCGACTTGTGCCAGTGCTAAGTGATACCGACGGGTTAGCGTGAATCATCTTTCAGTTGCCTCGCGTTTCCCTTTTTGTATGTGACAAAAAAAGCGAAGGTAAAGCACGATGTCTTCATAATGGTTTCACAACATGGGGTGTAATTAATCCAGCTGTCAATGAAACTCTCCTGACATATCCAAGCTCCAGACAATAAAATTTTCCGGGCAGAATCGGTCACATTTACTGACTTCTACGTTTTGCCGACGGAAAATATCTGCAAGCAACAGTAGCCACCGTACTTCCACTTGGCAGGTTACGTAGATTTTTACACAAGAAGTGATTGGCAGCGGCCCGAGCAAATTGGAAAACAAACGTAAGGGAGTCGCGAGGAATGCATGGTCGCTATTTCCGGTGTTGGTGATTAACTCCTTTGCTTGCGAAACAGATGAAATCGATATTTGCGCTTTCCCATACTACAAGTACAGCAGTGCTTTTGCTCGATTCGAGAATATGGATTCCTCTTCGAAATCGTTTGCTGATTATTTCATATAATAAAAGTATAAACGTTGAAATTGCAAAAGCGCTCGTCAATTCTATATGCTGCTAAGTTAAGGGCTAAGGACCGGAAATTTCGTGATCTCGTCTGATAAGATGAATGACAAAAGGAAGATAGATAAATTTAGTAATTACATACTGTATACACAAAGGGAAACGTGAAGCAACTGGTGGTACACATGTCGACTCAAAAGGCACAGGCATAACTCAACAGTAAAGAATCTTAAACGCGATGATATTTTCAATAGAAATCAAAGTCCAGTGTTCACGTGGCAGTTTCGCTTTCGCAGGACGACAAAAATGAAGAACATTCAAAAAGTCAGTCGAAAAACCGATGAAGATAATTTGTATGATCGAGTAAAAGCTCCATTAACAAGTAGTGTTTACTATTACATCCACCTCTCACCCCTCCCTGCCTACGAAAAGTCCTTCTCTCACCCCTCCCTGAGTAATAACACTCTGCCTTCCACCCCTCCCTCAGTACTAGTAGATAGCATCCCCACCCCTCCCTGAGTACTAATGGTGTGCTTCCCCCCTATAAAATGGTCCAAAAAATAGTCCAAAAAATGGTCCACAAAATGGTCCAAAAAATGGTCCAGTAAAGACCCTATGCCAGTAAAGACGGATGCAATTGAAATCTTAACATCCTTTTTGCCACGAAATCTAGATCATGAGATAACTGACCACAACCAAGCAAATTGTTATAGCAGCTGTGTACAAGGGGCATGTCCCAAATGAATCCCCGATGCACGAATACATGCAAGCCCTCAGCAAAAACCTCTTTCAATATTCAGCCTGACAACTTTTCTTGGGGGAAGAATTATATTTATTGGATGTAACTGCTGTTATCAGCATTTTCACTTTATGATCTATTAGCATATATCATCAGAACAATTGACTAATTACCGTGTTAGCACACGTTCGCTCGCTCCGAGGAAATTCTATTCTATAATTAACTCATATTTATTTTAACACTTCGTCGCTTTTAAAAAATGCTTTCACGAAACTCTTCTTAGTATACTCAAAGCCTTCTTCACCTTATTTCTATCAAGCAATAATTATTATTTGACATTCGCAACGAACGGGGAAAAATTTAATTCGAAATCTGTCTCTTAAAATTTCGGAACTGTCTTTCCCTTCGTCAATTGGGGAGGCGTGCGTCAGTGCTTAAAACAAAAAAAATCACTATAGAATTACTACCGTGCAGATTGAAGTCAAATAGAAGAATTGGTCCACTTTGAATTGAAACTACCAGTTTGATGAAGTTCACAGTATTAAAAAGTCTGGTTTAACACAAATTTTCATTCTGAATTTCGAATTAAAACCCGAGTTGTTTACTGTTTAAAGACGGAATTGGTATTCATGACCGGCAGGTGTGTTTGTTTTAAGCACCCATACCGTCCATTAGTATGTATTATAAAATCGTAGATGGTAAATTATCAGCCGTTCGCACTGAAGTCGTATGAAAGACACAGGTAAGTTTTAAAATATTTCTTGTTGTGGTTTTCCTTTCAACGCACCTAATGGTAATATACTCTATTATTTTCAATGAGACAAAATTTGGTAATGGTTGTTAGGAAGACATGCATATTATGTGTTTTTAAAGCTAGTGCGTTATTTGCAGTTAAAGAGTATAGTGCGATCTGTGAAGAAAAATCGAAAAGAAAAGACAAAAACAGACAAAAGCAGAAAAGAATGTAAGAATTTAACAATCGATCTTAAATGCGATCTTAAATAAATCCTTGGAGCTTTACAGGAAACAAGGAAAATATTCATTTTTGAACGGTTTCCGCTCTTTTGTATTCGTATGGGAAATTAAAAAAATTTCCTTTAAAGGAAGTTTAACTTTTTCCCCCAGATTAAGCGATGGTTTGTTTTAAAGGAAAGGAAACCGAGTTCAAATTTAGAATTATCCTGGTCAATGTTTCCTTTTGTACGCGCTCTTATTGAGAAAAATAGTTGAAGTTAAGTCCCAGCGAGGTTAACCATAAAATGGTTTCTATTTAAATTTGGGTATGGTTTCCCACGTAAATTTCAATAGATAAGTTGGCATTTCGATTACTATTAAAGATGAGCTTTTCCTTTGAAATTTTAACTGATTTTCAATAAAATTATGCCATTCTGTGACATTTCCATTTTCATTTAAGACTTTTCATTTCGATCCATCCTGACCATGGTGAATGGCACAATCCTTAATTCCTTTGTTTTCTATCCTAAATTTGGTTAAAATTCCTTCTTTATTGCCCTTTGAGCCTGAAGAAATCGTGAGGCCTACAGGAAGGGGTTGAAAATTAGCGAGAGTTGAGAATGCTAACATTCGTGTGCTTCGTTTTCAGAAGAGGTACGAGATTTCTAACCAAGGACGTTAAAACACACAACAGTTTTAAATGGCTTACAACATCTGGTTAATCCTTGGTGTTGCCTTAGCAAACTGCGGCTATTTACGGGCGAAATTCTATGAAAAGGGTAAGAAAAATTTCATTAGTTGATCAGGCACCTGTAAGTAGCGAACATGGTCATTCTGAGTGTCCGTCGGGGTTTAGTCTGCAACTCACGCTTGCAACGCGCGCTCATGCCCGCTAACTGCGAAAGACTTTGAAATGGGTTATTGAACGAATCGGGGTTTGAAGTACGAGTAACAATACTGGATGAAAATTTGATATGGTCAGTTAATGCAGGGCGGACCCTTGCTTTTAGCAGCTATTTTGGAGAAAAGAGCGAGGGAAAGATTTTAGCAACTGATTCATGGACATAGTATTCAGAAAAAGTCCTTTTTCTCACAATAATCTTGCTCAAACGTACGATCTTTCCCTCCATTACCTTTCGTTATCTCTACCAAGAAAACTTCAGCGCATTTAGCAGGACGCTTTTGTCTCACAAACCTGGCGTTCATCGGAGGAATTTTCTTACTTAGTTGGTTGAACATTTGACTACTTAGTCGGACCTGGCTGAGGTTGAAATCCTTGCAAAGTCTTTAAATTTTTCTTTTCTCCCTCTCTGGAGACAAATGTCTACCATTTTCCCATTGATTCAAGCATAATTTATCGGTCGTGGAATGTCAGTAGAACACAAAACAATCATGTTTTATTCTTTTCATTGCTGACTCTTGTACCCTACTCTTTCACCTTTACACCTGCTAATCCCGTTGTTGTGGTCTGCAAAGTGTAAAGTGATTCATATGACGATTGAAAGAAAATAACACAAACAAACCTTTCAACCAGACTGCTTGAGGAAGATTTATAGCGAAGAGCTTCCGAGAGATAAGCTTTGTTTCATTGACAGTTTTTGAACTGAGTAGCTGCTTCCTTTCATAAAATGCGCGACACTTTGAGTTTCAAGTGTTTGCGATACTAAGAGAAATAACAATAACAAATGCAAAATTAAAGTGCTACAAAATAAGCCATCTTCATAATACACGTACTAAGGAAAGTATTGAAATATCAGTAAAGATAATTGGATAACACGGGTGCATTTATTAGTACAGAGTTTTGGATACAAAAAATTTTTGTAGTTGTTTTTGAGAGATTAAGAAAAAAGAAAAATCCTTCACTTCCGAAACTAGAGGCGGAATTCTGGTCAAAATCAACAACGCACATCGCATATGAGTTAAAGTAGCTGAGTGCTTGTCTTGGCGCGTCCGCTCAACTCACAGGAAATGTCAGAGCTCTTTTGACAGCTACCTAAGTCGAAGATGGTAGCTGTCAAAAGACAGCGGGAAAAGGCAGCTTTTCGTGTCTTTTCCCGCGTTTTATGGCAAAATTTTAATCATGATAATATATATTCTTTGTTTTGGGCCCCTGCGTAGCATGTAGGTTGGGTTCATGCGGAAATCAAAAGGCGCCGCTTCGTTAACAGCTGTTGTCCTCGAAAATTGCATTTGTTTTCTTTGCGGTAACATAAATGGTGAAATATACATGTAAGATGTAGTTTGCGAATTAGTATGGATACCGATTACAATCATGTATAAAGGAATAGCGACTGAAGTTACCGTCTGGCTTTTTTTTACTTTTGGGTAAGCAGTTAGGGATAGCTTCTCCTTGCTGGTAGTCCACACAGCTGTCCGCGTGGGGTAAGGTGCATGACTTGTAATGTGGAGGTTCAAATTCTTCGCTCAGACTCTCAATAGGGTTTTGTTTCTCTAGTTACAACTTCAGCTCCTTCTTTGCACCTTGCATAAGGCCAGTTTTCTTTTTTTCATTTTTTTGATTTACTACACGCTTTATTTACTTAGTTTAGTAAATTCTCTTCAAAGATAACCTGTACTTTAGTATTTATTGTAAAATATTAAGCAGTTCAGCCTTTTGCAATATGATATTTCAATAAACTGTCTATCTATTTATCTATCTATCTACCTGTCTATTTATCTACGTCATATGTTCGTGTATTTACAGTGTCCGCAATTAGCATAAAGGTGCAACAGACATCGACCGTTGAATTAATGTTCTGTTTTTCTAATTTTAGATAAGGGTGATCGAATTTCTCTCCATATCGATGGAAACATCACACTTGGAGGTCTCTTTCCAGTCCATCGCCGTAGTAGTACGACAGAGAACGCTTGTGGGGACATAGACCTACTTCCTGGATACCAGTACCTCGCTTCCATGCTGTATGCTCTTGAAGAAATAAACGACAGTCAGGACATTCTTCCAGGAATTAAGCTCGGGGCGAAAATATACGACACTTGCCGAAGTCAGACGATTGGTTCCCAAGGCGCAAAAGAAATAATCAAGTACACTCTTAGTGAAGAAAATAGCATTGCACCGCTAGCAGGTGTCGTCGGACCATTCCGAAGTGACGTGTCTGTAGCTGTTGCAAATTTGCTACGTGTCTTTAACATCCCTCAGGTCAGCTACGGCTCAACTACCCCAGTTCTAAGCAATAAAGATCTCTACGGTTACTTTTTACGCACTGTCCCGTCAAATTCGTATCAGGGCAAAGCAATGGTGGATGTTGTTCGTCACTTTGGATGGAGTTACGTCATGACCGTGTATTCCCCGGGGGAGTATGGAGAGAGAGGCATGGTCAAATTCTATGAAGAGGCAGAACGTGCGGGGATTTGTATTGCAAACAAGAAAAAACTTCCTTCTTTCCCGACGGAGGAAGATTTTGACAAAACCATTCAAGAACTCCTTGAAATTAGGAAGAAGAATTTCCGCGGAAAACTAGATGCTGTTGTTCTGTTTTGTATTCAGCGAGATAATAAAGGCTTAGTCCGTGCAGCACAAAAAGTGTTGAAAAATGGAGACAGATTTTATTGGCTTGCAAGCAATGCGTGGGGAGATCGAAAACAAGTAACAGACGGAGCAGAAGAAGCAGGTGAGGGAGCCATCACTATGAATTATATTGAAGGCGAAGTTGACTCCTTCAAGAAAAAGTTTTTGAACATGAAACCGTCCCTGAACAAGTACGGTCCATGGTTTGAAGAATTCTACCAAGAAACATTGAAGTGTAAGCTCAAAAAAAAAAACAACTCAAAACTAAATTACAAACGGGAATGTTCAGCAAATGAATCTCTTCCTAATAACATGGAGATCGGGCCTGTCCGTGTTGTGATAAATGCTGTGTATGCTATGGCGCATGCACTCAACAACATGCATTTGACACTGTGCTCTGGACAGCATGGTCTATGCAACAACATGAAGAATCTGAAACGGGAACAATTCTTGACCTTTTTAAAGAATGTGTCTTTTCCAGATGCATCACTTGATTTTAACGTGACTTTCAACCAAAACGGAGATGTAGATGGAAATTATAACGTGCTGAATTTCAAAAAAGTGGAAGGACGATATAGGCACTTTATCGTTGGAAACTGGAGCGGCGCATTGAATGGGGATGGAAAAATCCAAGGAAAAATCAGATTAGATGACGACAAGATTGTGTGGGGTGGAGGAAAAAAAATCACTCCATTATCTTATTGTAGCAAAACTTGTCCGGCCAAGCAGATAACAATTCCAGAAATTACCAACGCTCGGTGCTGTTGGCGATGCGAGGGCTGCAGTTCGAATGATATCATTATAAATAACACATGCTCACTTTGTGGAGAAGGAAAGATACCAGACACTAACAGGACAAAATGCTTCAAACTGCCAGTTGTCTCCCCGACTTGGAGTGACACTCCTGCGCAAGTTTTAACCGGATTCATATCTGCTGGAATTATTGCCAGCATTGCCACTGCTGTGATTTTCATCTTGGAAAGGAAACACCGCATTGTAAAAGCCTCTGGAAGAGAGCTTAGCGCAATTCTATTCATGGGAGTCTTTTCGTGTTATATTGCCGCGTTATTGCATTTTGTGAAACCGCAGACCACAATCTGTGGCGCCAAACGCTTTACTGACAGTGTTTCAATGACAGCATGCTACGCGCCTGTCTTATTACGAACAAACCGCATTTATCGCATATTCAAGGCTGCCCAGAAGTCAGTTCGGCGACCGACGATGGTAAGCCCACTGTCACAAACATTTGTAGCCCTTGGTATTATCGCTTCTCAGTGTCTAATAACAATGATATGGGTTTTATCAAAACCTCCCCTGGCTGTGGAATATTACGGCTATAAAGACCGCGTAATTCTAGAGTGCAGCACGGACGACTTCAGTTTGGCAATAAACTTGTGTTTCAACGTCATTTTAATGTTTATCTCGACCGTGTATGCGTTTCGAACCCGGAATTTTCCAAGAAATTTTAACGAAGCTAAGTATATCGGCGTGACGATGTACATATCATGTTCTGTGTGGATAGTGTTCCTTCCTTGTTACCTAAATGCGGCTGACAGCATTTGGAAATCTTACTTTTTGTGTAGTTCACTGTTTCTCATTGGAACAATAACTCTGTTAGGACTTCTCGTGCCAAAAGTTTTTCTTGTTTATTTTGGCACCACAGTTGAACCGTGTGGGGATACTACACTTACAGGAACAATGGATGATAAGAGCAGAAGCGAACATCGTAGGGATACTATGACCATGGTGTCCTAAAATTATTTTTTAACAGAGTTATGAATACCTTAATTATAGTCGTTTATAAGTCAAGTCCCCAAGCTTCCAAGTTAACCAACACAACTTAGAAAACGAAAAAAGAACTCGGCTATAAGCCTGCAAGGCAATGAGACCTTTTGTCTCAATCAATGGCGACCGAGCGAAGATCAGCAAAGTTATAAATTAGTTATTCAAAATGTGCAATGTAATGTGTTGGCGAAGAAATTTGTGAGCAAAACTTTAATTCATGCTTGATGGCAGAGTAATAAGCCCGATTTGAAGACCATGATTATTTTAGGTGATTTCTTAGTATTGTGCATAAAAATCACGTGATCTTTCGGATGAGCGCGTGCGCATTCCGAGAGCACGATATTGTTTTTCAATCAATGGACCAGATGAAGAGATGCGATTGCTCTTTTTATTGTATAATTTTGGTGTACAAATTATCCCCTTCGAATCTGAGAAATTAGAAAAAAATCATCGAAAGGAAAAAAAAGATACAACTGAAAACATGCGCGAAGCCGGTATCTTGAAAGCAACGAATCGCGGAACGTTTTGTGTCGATGTCGTTTAAATTTGCGTGATTTTTACAAATTGTTCCATATGCTCGAGGTTTTTCTATCTATCAAATTTCTTTCAAGTGTTTCTTTTAAGATCCTTGCTTTCAGTTAGCGCAAATTGTACCGTGAACCAATGAAATGACACGCATGATTAGTGCCAGTACAGGCATAAATGGGGTAAGTTTGGTCCATATTATCTCCTAAACAAGCACGGTGACCTGTCTTTTTTACTGTATTTTCGAAACAGACATTGATAGGGAACATTTGAGGGAAGTTAAAAATTTTTTTCGATAACTGTTCTGAGGAATCACCTTAAAAGTAATTTATCGTCAATTTACATGAAGTACTCAAACTATCGTTTGAGGTAAAACTGAAAATATATATTCTTGTCTTCTTCCTAGGTTTAAAATGTGTAAAACAGTGAAATTAAACATGAGAAAGAGAATTTAACAATCTCTTGACCGGAGTCAATTTTCTGATCAGCAGTCGAGCTTCTTTTTCAAGAGGGACGTAATACACGGAAACTCTTGTGCCTAGTCTGTCTTCGGATAAATTTTCGCCGATTTATCGCTTGAAACTTAAATCAAATATAATGAATTATAAACAAATATTTATTTCGTAAGCTCTAACAAACGACAGGGCATGAGAAAGAAGGAAAAAGATGCTCACAGGTACATAGAGCAATAAAAGTGAAAGGTCAGACTCGATGACTCTACACAGACGATCTCAGAAGTAATTTTCTATCCACAGTCGATCGTGGCCATTCAACGATTAAACTTTCGATTGTTATGAGAGTCACCAGTGAGTCTTGGTAAGAACTTGGGATTAAAGTTCAATCAATTTTGGAATTTACTACTCGTGGCCATACCAAGATTGGACTTTCGATTGTTATGAGAGTCGCTACTGAGTCTTGGCAAGATCTTGGGATTAAAGTTCAATCAATTTTGGAATTTACTACATCGTGGCCATACCAAGATTGGACTTTCGATTGTTATGAGAGTCGCTACTGAGTCTTGGCAAGATCTTGGGATCAAAGTTCAATCAATTTTGGAATTTACTACTCGTGGCTACTCCACGATTGGACTCTCGATTGTTATGAGAGTCGCTAGTGAGTCTTTGTAGAATCTTGGGATTAAAGCTTAATCAATTTCGAAATTTACTGCTCTCTTGTCCTTTAATGTTGACGCTTCTGCTTTCTGCCTTTTTGGATTAACTTTATTTGGCAGGTGAAAACTAGCAATATTTTACAGTTAAACCAAAAGATTAGGATGGAGCCATGAACATTTAATTTTATTTGGGGTATCAGAATTATTCTTCCATCTTTTTCAATGCTCTAATCTTTTCACTCCCAAGATCTTGCTAATAGTTCTCCTTATTGTCTGCCATACAATTCTTATGATACGTATTCGGAGAATTTGGTATTGGATCAACAAATAATTCCCTATGTGATATTTTGATTGATATTGTTCTTCTCATCGCCTGTCCGCTCGATATGGTATTAGTCTCCTTTCTTGGTCACCCATGGGAATAAAAGGGTTGACCCCTAATTGGAGTGACTAGCATCTAATTTCTCACCACTGAATGACACATCAATGTCATGAGAATAAAGAAAATAATCACCAATAAATTCTCCTCGTCAGCACCTTAATAAATTTACAGAGAACAGTATGGAGAATATGAACACTGATGTTAGGCGTAGAGGGTTGACGCATGCGTGCAAGGAGCAGAAACTAATTCAACCTCAAAAGTTCTTCCCAAACCTGTAGGGAAGCTCTTTGCTACATAAACGAATATGCAATGAATAAAAGTAACACGCATTTTCAATTTCTCTTTTGCAAAACATTTCTGCCAAAACAAGCTGTCAAAGAGAAATGTATTCAAAAGAATTAATCGCAATATCAAAAGTACTTGCTGTGCTTGAAAAAGTCACTTCAAAATAAAGATTTTAAAAAATTTCCCGCCGAGTATTGGGGACCTTACTTTTAGGTTGTTAAACCAATTGGAAGCACTGGTTAAAAGACAGAATTATCATCAAGCAAGAATTTTCCGTATATGCATTTTTAACTTATTCAAGTGTTGGAAAATTAATTTAAATAGTATATGAACACAAACCATTCAGTACAAATATATTATAAGCTAGATGATCATTTCCTATTTCTTTTGCGGTCTTCCTTTGTAATTAGAGTAATTTATTCTAAATTTTTAATTTAACACTTTCAACATCCCTTTTTTGAAGGCGACCAAAGTTGTAAACTACTTGTTCTTTTCATCCTCCGCACTTAGTTTGTTATCAGTTAACTCAAATGAACAGCAGGTAGCTCTTTTGGGGGCGGTACCTTGAATACACCCTTTCTTCTTCGAATTCTCTGTTTATTCTGTTGTTATGTAACAGTCTACAAAGGTTATTTTGCTCTTTAGACATCTTTTTGAAAGTAATTCTAATTTCGTCAATGGTCTATAATTTTTGTATTTCCAATCTGGTTTCTGTTTCGCCCCATCTTAACCTCAAGAGTATGAAATTTGTGGTAGAAAGTCGTTTTAAAAGGGTCAACATCCCGAGGGTACATACTTGGTATGCGGGATCTGTTTCACGTAACTTAACATGATTCGCTAGTTAAGTGAGAAATAATGACGTTGGTCAAGGATTGACGGCCTAATAACCGTCGTTTTTATAAGCTGGTGACTAACACTGTCCTAGGGAACCGAGCTAGACCCTGAGTAGAGGTAAAGGAAGTGTCAACTGTTAAAGAGTGTTAGAAATTGACCTAACATACTTCGCCCAAGAAAGAGTGTTTTTATTGTTTGCACGTTGGTAGTAACTACGAAGCGTTTCACTGCACAATGCATTAGTCCGTAAATGGAAACTTGAAAATTGATTTTCACATGCTTACATGTCGTGGAGTGCTTTCTACCTTTTCGGTTTCCAAAGACGTCTTGCTGTGCACACCTGAAATGAGATAAATTAAAAGCTTTTACGACGAGCACAACAGAAATATTGTTGAGGAAAAATCATCTGACATGTCGTGATGGTGCGACAAAGCAGATTTATAAGTGCGTTCGCAATTTCTCTCCTCTGAATCTTTTGAAAATATTGCTCAAGGGAACGAAACGAAACAAGCCGGCTCTCAAATTGAAAAGGTAAGGGCATACTGGATTTTTGGCTGTATTGTTTTGATTCGAGATGTGAAGCTGAAAGAGTTTTAAATATTAATTTTAACAAGAGGCGGAATATTCAAAAGTCAACGGTTTAAAAGAGATGGCAATTTTTTAATGATGCATTTACTTAAGTTCAATTGCTCCGCAGAGTATATTCATTACCTTTGGGTGAGTTAGTTTGGTTTTGATACCGGACACATTTTTGAAAATGGCGAGAACTACACCGCTAGAAAGCTTTTCCGCCAAATCCGAGAAACAGGGGAACTAATTTCAATAGCAACAGACAATGCAATATCCTCAATTTTACCTAATTATTGATACCGTACTCTTGAATTTTTCTCGATTTTGCGGCTGAAACACAGTGACTGTTAGCCTAAATCATTCTAACCAACTTTTCTATTTTTGTTTTGTTTCTAAAGAACAAAAGTATAAAACACCATAAGGCATAGTGCTTAAAATTCTCTTCTTACGCATAAGCCGTAGCTTATTACATATGCCACGCAAAGCTTGTAAAATCAGAAATGTATCTTTTATACGGTGAGTTCGAATTCGCGTCTTATATAGGCCGCGGATTGTTGTGTTGGTTTTTTTTTGTTTAATTTAAAAGTCCAGCCATTTTTTATTCCATTGTGTCTATCGCAACATACATTCTGTACGTAGTCTCTCATAAAATTCTCCTGTCTTTTCATAGTCTAGTCCAGTTTTATATTTTCACTTTCCAAAGGTTGAGCAAATTATGTAACAACATGGAAGCCTTCTCAGCTTGGAGGGCATTTTTTCGCGCTGATTTCATAAGTGCTTTATCAGTAACCTCTTAGAAGATTCTCTCACTCCACGTAATCACACTCAGTTTTCCAGCAGAGCGTGGAGATGGAGATAATTCACCTACTCTCATTCACGGATTAATTACACTGCAAGAAAAGACCTTCCTAACCCTGAGCTGTTCCAGATTAGCTTAGTCCGTTAGTCAATAATTTAAGCAATAGGCTACACTTTCTATCGGTTTACTGGCGTAATAATCCGCGCAGGGTGTTAGGAGAACACGAAAAAAGTATGTTAATCCCGAGCCGGAGGCGAGTAATTTACAAACTTTCCGATGAAATAACTATGGGTTGACCTGTGCAATAAATGATAGGTTTTTTGACCAATCAGGCTCGTACTATGTCAATTATTTCATAATATTTCCACAACTCATGTGATACGATTCAGCAAATTCCTCATTTTTGGCAATTTCACTCGCCTCGCTAGCATCCATTAGGCATTCTGAAGAAACACTCAGCTAGATTGTTCTACATTACTTGATACTGATACGAAAACTCGACAAGAGTTTTCAGTAATTCTGATGATCTTTAGCTAAGAGTAACTTCGTAAAGAGTGATTTTGTTTCATTCCGCATGCGAAGAGCCGCGTTATCACGGTGTAGAAAAACATTTAGAATTTTAAAACGATGTGTTTTCAATCTAGCTAAGGTTACATGTTCTCTAATCTTAACTTACCACTTTATTATCTTCAACCATTTCGCTCGGCGTCGCCGTATGTAATTCGCCAGTAGTTCTTTGTTTAGAAATTATTTTCCCCTGACATTCATCGAAAATGGTGGCATGTACTGACAATTTCAGCTTTAAGGTGAGCAATTCATTATAAAATATTATTTTTCCGATCGGGATAATTAAAGTTGAAATCAAAATTCTATAGATCAAATAGCCAGCTGCACTGATCAAACGTCGCAAAATATCATTTAAACGAGCCGATGTCAAGTTTCAAATTCAAATCAAGGCGGTGTGTGTGAAATCAGTCGAGTTCAGTGTCTTTTTCTGGAAGAAAGTATACAAATTTATGAACTAAAGTTGTTGGGAAACTGAAACGCTTTTGCAAACTGAAGGCCAAAATCTTACAAACAACCTCGAGTAACAAAAGGAATTTTCAGATTATAACACCAGAACTGAGGTAGGTTGATAGGTCTAATAAGTATCTATTTCTTGGTGTGGAAAATATCGCTCGATATCTCGTTCTAGAAAAAATCTCCTATAAGCTTATTTTGGTTCAATGAATAATTTCTCGGGGGTGTTTTAGAATGTGAAGATAACTTTTAACAAAGTGCACTACGTGAATAATTAGCGAAGTCCGCCAGAGAATGACATGGTGTTGTCTGTGATATCCTGCCTTCATTCAAAAATAGCTGAAACGTCGTTTATTATTCAAAGACCTAGCTCAAATTTCAGCACTCGTATTTCGAGTTTTTGATGGTTCTCGTAAGTTTCAGTCATATCTAAAGGACCTGTTTTAATTTCACTCGACGGGAACGAGGTAGATATGAGCTGCGTATGCAGTGTTTTCACTGCTTGTCTACTGAAACATCAGTGATATCACCTTGATATCGGGCGGGTCGAGAAAGTGCAACCAGTTATTTTTTTACAAGTTCAAAGACTCGCTGATTAGCACTGTTACGAGAAAAAAAAATTAAATGCTGTTTAGTAATGGAATATGGTTTAACCGGAGATTAAAACTTTCAATATATTTTTTTCAAACTGAACGAGGAACAATTAACCCTAAGCCTAACAAAATAGCTGTTAGAGCTCATTCTAAGGTCTATAATAAATTTCAAATCTGATTACATGTATTAAACTTCCAAATGCGCTAACCTTAGTGCAATTTCATGGAACTCTGCCTCACTTTACTCATGCACCAAACGAAAATCAGAGCTTTTAATTGATGAAAACGAATGAATAACTTTGTTTGTAGATGTCAGAAGTCATTTAGCGCTTATAAACGCCGAAAAAAAGCCTTAAAACGGTCGTATTTTATTCCCTCGAAAACAGAATTTATTGGGTCAGATAAAAGTATCACCAGAAAAATTATTGTGACACTTAGAATATTTTTTTTCCTCTAAAACATTTTTTTTCCTGGTGCTGGATAACTTGCGATGAACTTCGTGTTTTTCCTGAGTTTTACTAAGGGTGAACAATGAATTTGCCGCACGTTTTCCGATATCGGAAAACGTCAGTTTAATGTTGAATTTGTCAGTCATTCACCATTTCGGAAAATTAACAATGAACGCATGTTTTTTTGCCGTGCCTCGTAACCAAAAGAATGGTCCCTGGTCTTCCAAGACTAATCTGATGATTTTTGAAAGTGAATAGAATTCAAAGATTATTGACAAGAAAGTATAATTAGGCGAGAGTCATGAAAAATAATTATGAAATACATACGCACAATATTCAGCTGTTTAAACTGAGTAACAGTAGAGTTTCTCAGGCTGATTAAACAATGATTGATAGGAAATTGGAGACATGTTTGGATGGTATATTGCAAATCTTTATGTACAAACATAACTGTGAAGTTGTTGCTTTATCGAAATATCCTTACATCCTGAGAAAGACTCTTGAAACTGAAAAAGGCACGTACAAGGAAACGTTCATTAACACAACACGTTTGCGCGAGTTTATTTTCTTTTTGCTTAGCTTTGTTTTAGTTACTTTTGAGGGAAGATTTTTTTCCCCTTTTAACATCAGGTTGATATCAGACGCATTCTAAAATCGGAGAGGTATAAGATTTTTCGAACATTTCTATGATGTACCTGACTTTGCATTGACTTCTTGTTAGGGGTAAAGCAAATATACACCACTGTTCTTAAAACTCAGCAAATTTTAAGGAGATTCAGAACAGCCACGATCATCAAATAGAAATCTCAGTTTGTATCGAAGGAAGATCACTAATTCGCATGTAAGCAAAATTATAAAAAAAATTCACGAACGTTATTGGCTATCACTAGCCCGATTGGAGCTGTTGTCTCGCATTTTGCTGAGTTGACAGTTTTTTTTTTATGAAGACGTATGACCGATATCTAGTTTCTTTCGCAAATTAAGTTTTAATTCATTGATAACAGGACTTATTGTCGTCCAATTCTGTCTATAATCATACTCGTAATTAACAAATCGGAATCTCGCTTCGCGACAGTCCGATTTTGTTAATCACTCGTATGATTACAGACCGAATTGGACTCCACTTGGTTCAAGCACCATTATTTAATTTTATCCTCTACTAACCAAAAAGTGAGTCTTTTTGGAGGTAGGTCAAGTAGTAAGCCTTTTTCAGCGTGCGTCATTGGAGATATCCAAGTTATAATCCTTTTGAAAGCCTTTTTTTTATTTTCAGGTTTTGAACCATGCAACTGGTTACCAGGCTCTTCCT
Source organism: Pocillopora verrucosa (assembly GCF_036669915.1). Lineage (NCBI taxonomy): Eukaryota > Metazoa > Cnidaria > Anthozoa > Scleractinia > Pocilloporidae > Pocillopora > Pocillopora verrucosa. Next base: position 8,471,197 of record NC_089312.1, read on the forward strand.
CTATTTTTCAGGACTTGCGATACAGTGCTACTGGTCAGTAATTTCAGTCGAACAAGGTAAATCAATGGTCCGTCTTAGTGTAAGTTGTTTGATTGTAGACTAACTTCAAGACAATACAGGGACGCATATTGGCTCTAATAATCAATTTGTAAGAGATGGTTTAATACTGAGGAGATCAAGCTCAGAGTCTATAAATAAAGGCATTTATGGATCCTTAACTCAGTTGCTAGAAGCTCTTTGTGTTCCCGTCCACCGTTTTCCTTAAAATAACCAGAATACGTATTCCAATTGTCCAGATAAAACTCGTTTTCAGTACTTAATATAAATGCTTGGTTGTAACTGACGAGTATCTGTTGGCAAAAATATGTTAGTAATACCTTGGAGAAGATCAAGTAAGAGACTGAACCAATTTTCCCGAGGTAGCCCCATCGAGTTTATCACCCTTGTTTTCGGAAATCTTAGTGGGGCCTAGAAATGACCGATCTTATGTGGCAAAGGTTTTTCACGTTGACATTCCGTGCGACTTCTATTAGTTCTTCATCAGAGCAGTTACGGAGAAAAGAGTTCTGTTAGGGACTAGTTCTAGGGATTAGCCGTTTAAAAATTGTATCATGGATTCATTTTGAAAATAGAGAGAACTTTTAGAGAAAGTGATGGGTGATGTAATCGCGTATAAACTAACATATTTTTATCAACCAATCAGAACTTATGCGTTACGAATGACTTAGAATTCGTGCAAAATTGTGGCAATATATTAAGAAAAATGATGTGTGAATTCAGCTGATGTGTTTTTGCTTTGTCATGAGCGTAGGACAAGGAAAAATTCTGAGTCCCTATTGAAAATCGAACCTCAAACCTTAGGATTTCGCGCTCCGATGCTCTCCCGATGAGCCACAATGAACCAACTGACAGCCAAGTTGACCATAGCGCAGTTTTAATCAAATCTAATTATTTTTCACCTTCAGAGACTAAGACTATTGAGCTGAAAGGTGACATAATACTTGGAGGACTTTTCCCAATTCATCGCAGAAGTAAACAAACGGAAAATGCGTGTGGTGACATCGACCCTCAACCAGGATTTCAATACTTAACTGCCATGCTGTTTGCCATTGAGGAAATCAATAACGATCCAAACCTTCTCCCGAACATTAGTCTTGGGGCGAAGATCTACGACACTTGCCGAAGTCAGACGATTGGTGCCGATCGCGCTAAAGACATCATAAAATATACCCTCGTTGACCATGGTCCACCCTTGGCAGGTGTCATCGGTCCTTTTGTCAGTGATGTTTCCATTGCAGTGGCAAATTTACTGCGTGTCTTTAACATCCCCCAGGTCAGTTATGGATCAACCAGCGCGGATTTAAGCAACAAAGAGATTTACAGTTACTTTTTTCGCACCGTACCGCCTGACTCCTTTCAAGCTTACGCCTTGGTGGATGTTCTAAAGAGACAAAACTGGGATTACATATTCACTGTCAACTCTTATGGAAATTACGGGCAGAAAGGGATGGCTGAATTAGAAAAAGCTGCCGAAGCAGCAGGGATTTGTGTTGCGCATTCCACCCAACTCCCAATTCTACCCGACCATGATGCCTTTAAAAAGGTGATTAACAACTTCCTTAGGAAAAGGAAGGAAAACTCCAATACAGTCAATAGTGTTGTGTTATTTACCACTCAGGCCGACTCGGCTGACTTGCTTCGCGCTGCTAAAGAGGCTGGAGCGAAACAGTTTACCTGGGTAGGGAGCAATGGTTGGAGCAATCGTGTTGACGTAACAGAAGGAAGGGAAGAGGAGGCTGATGGCTCTTTAACTGTTAATCACCTCGAGGGAAAAGTCCATCGATTCGACAGACACTTCAAGAATTTAGCACTGGGTGACAACAAGTTTAATCCCTGGTTTGAAGAGTTTTGGGAAGCAGTTATGAAGTGCAACATTCCAGGTAAGAGAGAAAACAATCCACAGATGTCTAGAAGTTGTGGAAACGTAGAAAGGCTTCCTGCTGACATGGAAATGGCGCCCGTTCGAGTGGTTATCAATGCGGTTTACGCCATGGCGCATGCTTTGCATAATCTGCAACAGGTCTACTGTCCAGGGGTGGTAGGGCTGTGTCAAAACATGACCAGAAACTTTCGAAGAGAGAAATTTCTTGATTTCTTAAGAAATGTGAGTTTCTCAGACTCGGCATTAAACTTTACCGTTCGTTTCAATCAGAATCAAGAAATAGACGGAGTTTATGACATTAAAAACTTTCATAGAGGGACTGATGGTAAGTGGAAGTACTCTAATGTTGGTAATTGGCAAGGAAGGCTTATAGCGAGGAAACAAGTCCAAGGAATACTGAAATTAAACGAATCGCTTATAGACTGGGGAAGAGACAAATCTCATCCTCCGAGTTCCTTTTGTAGCAAGCCTTGCAATGATTCCCAAATTCGCAAACCGAGAAGTCGAGCTCCCAAGTGCTGCTGGGACTGTATTGATTGTAAACCCAATGAAATTATCAAAAATGAAACCTGTAAATCATGTCCACTTGGCTACTCATCCATCAACAGCTTGTCCATTTGCACAAAAATACCAGTTTTGTACCCAGAGTGGTCAAGTGCGCCCGCGATATCCGTTGTCATCTTCGTTGTCATAGGAGTGCTTTGTGAAATTGGGACAGCGGTTCAGTACATCAAACACAGAAGTCACCCTTATATCAAAGCTGCTGGGAGGGAATTAAGTGCCATCGTGTTCATGGGAATCATACTCTGTTACATAACACCGCTCACTTTCCTGGGCAAACCGACAGACACGATATGCAGCGCGCGACGTTTTCTGGGAAGTATATGTTTCACAACGTGCTATGCTCCCGTGCTTATGAAAACAATTCGTATTTACCGCATCTTCAAAAGCGCCAAAAGCTCAGTAACCCGGCCTTCACTCACCCGCCCAGGTTCCCAGGTCCTCATCTCCATGGGGCTGATAGCAGTACAGCTGTTGCTAACCACTCTGTGGCACTTCTCAGAAGTCCCCGAGGCTGAAGAGGTGTATCCCTCTGAGGGGACTGTCATCTTGCATTGTGCAGTGAACGAATATACCTTGGTAGTCAATATTTGCTACAACTCTCTTCTTATGCTCCTGTGCACTATATTTGCGTTTAAAACGAGAAATTTCCCCAGAAATTTCAACGAAGCCAAGTACATTGGCATCAGCATGTATTTAACGTGTTCTGTGTGGATAGTCTTCTTTCCAAGTTACCTTAATACGTCCAGTCCTTACGTAAGAGTTTATTTAACATCCGGGACCCTCATTGCGATCGGATCCATAACACTGTGTGGACTTTTGGTTCCCAAAGTTGTTATACTCTTCTTTACAAATGGGAAAAACCCTAGTGTTGCTGAATATAGCACCACAGTTACAACGAATAACACAACCAACCGCAAGCTAAGCAGTAACCCGTGTGCGGGCGCTCAGTTGCCAAGGAGTATTTCTTTTGAGATGGATACAGCGGTAAACAAAGACGTTTCATCTCGGTTCCTCACAGTTAAATAAACTGCAACAAGCACATCCAATTTACCTAAAATGGCCATGTCAGCAATTTTTTAACGTGTTTGTTCATTGTCTGACCAATAAAATGTCGTTGCAAGAGGCCTCTTAGTTAATCTCGCATGTCGAAATGAGGTTGGAACTTTGGCTTCACCGAGAAGAGTCAGGTGCCAGTCGATTTTTTAGTGTTGCATGCCCTGCAGTTACCACCATCGTATTCCCGTAAAAACCTGACAGACGCCGCCTGCAGTTACTGAACTATATCCAAGATCATTTAGTATTATACGCTGAGTTGATAACATAAATTAGCCAGCGTAAAGAGTTTCAAAGCTGACGTTTCGAGCGTAAGCCCTTCGTCAAAACGAATGAAAAGTAAGGGCTAACGCGCGATACGTCAGCTTTGAAACTCTTTACGGTGGCCAATTAACGTCATCGACTCATTTGATAATACTAAATTACCTTGTTTAACTCTCCCGCCGACGCAGCATCACAGTTTCTTTAGAAACTTGCCCCCCATATCCAGCATAATTTATCATGAAGGGACCAGTAAAGAAGACTACTATTCCCCTCGGATGTGGTATTAGTCCACTGTTGGTTACTTTTTAATGCTTCGTGAGTTCCCGGTGACAGTTCACTTGTGCTCACTTATTGAACAAGGAAATATAGGTGCAGAGTGTCCAAGAGCAAATGTCACAATGGTTATCATCATCTCAGACAGGAGGCTGGCGGGCATGGGTTTTAATAAAAACCGCTTACCAGTGGTCTACAACCGCCTATAAGACCTATTACCGCTGCCTATTCAGCCTGCTCGCAAGCTCTCGTGTCTCCCATTCCACCATCGGCAGCCGCTTATGGAAAATGTGTTGAAACCTCTATCAGCAAAGGCTTAAACAAATTCATTGTTTGACAACGGAAACCGTCACATGGGCACTAAGTTTTCTATCATGTTTCTTATCGCATTAAAACAACAAAAGCATTCTCAGCATTTTCAGGCATTAATTCCTCATTTTTATTGTATTCTTTCATAGCTATTTCATTAATTACGCCACAATGTTTTCGTCACTCGACTTTCTCAATCGGAGATAGAGTGGATACATGATGATATACAGTCATTTGGTAAAACCTCAAATTAATTTTAAAATTACAAATTTCTCCAAAATCAGAGTTAACCTTGACCCTTTAACTCCCATGATCTGATAGTTAATTCTCCCCTCTAGTTTCTTTTACATTTCTATGTAAATAAGTTACAAGAATTTGGTGTTAGATCAAGAGAAACAACTTCTACCTGATAAGTCTGAGTATTCCTATTACCTTTTCGATTGATCACGTATGGATATTTGAAGGAAGAAGTTCCATGTGAATCACTTCTAGGAGTCAGAGGGTTATAAAAGCGACTCACAAGTGTAGAGATCTCTCTCCAGATTGAAACACAAGACACAACGAACGCCAATCTGTTCTGGAAATCCTCACCAGCACCTACGTAACCACCCTTTCTTTGCTAATCTTAAGAAAATTACATTTGACTGTGTGCTGTTTCAGCCGAGAAAATACGACTTCATGGTTGAAAACAATAGACAGTCTATGACTTGGGGTTTGTTTTATACCGGGAATCAAACAAATATCTTAGGTATAAACACTTTCAGACTGTCATTCCTCCGATAATACGAGTTAGGTCGATTAAAATGCTTCTCCATGTCCTAACTGGATCCTTTTTTCCCATATAAAAAAATTTCAATACATTCAGCATCTGGTTGCAATGTTGGTTTTGGTACATACCTGTATTTCGTCGAGCGTTTGCCTTTACAATTTCATACTTTGAACCTTGAATACAATGGCAAACATCCTACTGATTCTACATCGTATGACCAAGGTCAGATTACTAATACAAATAAGCGAACAACTTTAAAATGAATACTTGAATGTACAAATGAGTATGACCCTTCACGTTTATGCTTTCAAAAATGCCACAAATCAAAACAACTAGAAGAACTAAAAACTGCAAGAGTATCGAGTTAGTAAAGGAGCGAACTTTGTTAATCAGCTCTCTCTGTGATTTTTTGTGACTGCTCCTCATCCTCTACTTTGCGCAGCTTGTTTTCTTTCTCAAGTAAAACGATAATATCTTTGATTTGATCCGGAGTAAGATCCACATCTTCCAGGGACAACAGTTCAGCAACCTGCACAAAGAACATGACAGCACGCCGGTTACTTGGATAAAAAATCAAAGTAAAGTTCACGCACAGGAAAAGTATCAAAAACCAGAGAAACTTTTCGCTTAGAGGGTCTAGATCCACCACAATACCGAATGGGCCACAGCTAAAACTAGGAGTGAGTTTTACAAAGTTAAAAAACTTTTTGTCTGATACCATAAAAAAGATTTGAATCAAATTAAATTCAAGACGTCTAGAAGAGGACGTGACGTGTCTCTTTATGAAAACGGGCCAAAGAACTCTGCCCAGCCAACGCATTTTATGGTAAGCTAGTTATATGTCTCCACATTTTGTCACTTGCCATTTATTCATCCACTACCCGCAGCTCACAGTTTTCCTCGAGCCTCGGCCTCAGAAAAATCTTTGCTAACCAGAACAGATTTTGATCGCAACCAATTTCCGAGCATAATCTCGCGCCAAATGATCTAGCGAAAGAGAAGTTGGCAAGATGGGTTCTTTCTTTGATCAATACTTTATTCAAGACTAGCACCTTAACAGTCATCGCTATAACTCCAATGGTGTAAAAATAAACAAATAAATAAATAAATAAATAAGTAAATGAATGAATAAACAACCCACGCAGAACGAAACCTCAAATAATAACCCACATGCTATGACCCTTCACTTATATCTTTCCTGGCAGGCGGTTTCGCGCGCGCATTGCGGTTTTGTGTGCGCTAAGCGGTCAGCTGCAAAGCAAAACTATCTTCCGTCCCAAGGCTCTCGCGGCTTCGTTGCTACCCGCTTTAGCGCACACAAATACGCAAACTACGCAGGTTACCGTCACTTCTGGCCAGTCCCTTCTCCTCCCAATTGGTTATCTATAATCGTGTACACATTTCATTTCAACAATTCTTACTGACCGTGCCCACGTCCACTAAGTCAAGGGCGCCGTCATGATCTTCGTCGAGCATTTCGGCTATTCTCTGACATTTAGCTTCACTTGGAGCGTCCTTCAATCTCTGTACCGCCGAGATCATCTCTTGTAAACTAATTTTCCCATCGCTGAAAAAAAAAGAAGGAAAAAGATTCATGCCACAGTAAATGGAAGATTTTTTCAACTTCGTAGCTAAAGCCCAGAGCCAAGCCAACCATGCAGCCAATCAGAACAGCATGTTAAATATCACAACGCACTAATAAGTAATTCTTCGAGTGTTCTCATAGAAACTCGAAACTGGAGACTCGATGACAGCGCTTAGCAATGCAGATTTGTTGCAATTTCGGTTGAATCTCGGCGCTCAATTGAAACAATATTTATACTTTTTCCAGCCATTAGCTTTTCCATAATCCAAGTGCAATGAAATCCCCAAACTAGTCGATGAGTTGATAGAGGGAGGTAAGGGACGACTTGAAATTATCTATCGCGGGGAGAGGGGTCGGTCAGTGGATTTTTGTTGTGTCACAGTAAATTTACCTGATGTCCCTCTACGGCTCTGCAGTATTCTAGCGATCCCCCCCCTCATTGGCAATCAATTTTCAATACCCTTCCTTTTTTCTTTACATGAACAATTTAGTTGATAAAACCAGACAATTGATGAGTTAGTTGATATTGATTTATATCGACTGATGGACAGGTCGGTAGATATCTTTGGACAATAATTTTAGTCTCCAGCAAACTCACCCATCAGCATCAAGTGGTTGTTCTATTTCATCTTCAACTTGCTTCAAACGGTCTTCAATCTTTTTAATCATCACATCCACCTTCCTACCGAGCCGTGATGAACCAAGTGATTCTTCAAGTACTCGCTTTTCATCTTCAGTCTCAAGCTCACGGAGTTCCTAAGGAACAGGCAAAACCGGGAAAAATACACATTTCAATTCATGCTGCAAAAAAAGAATTACACTAGAGGTGTGTTCCACAACCTGTTCACTTTTATTATTTTGAGCTGAATAGCACACGAAGTTTGAATGGTTTTCCTTTATAATGTACTAGAGAACAGACACATACGTGACGTCAACATTTTGTTCCCTTATAATCTAAAACAAATAGATTCCATGTTGCCGTGCTTCTGTACAGTGATAGATCAAAGATAGCGTCAAAATATGGTAAGAGCATATCAGTGATACACCCGGCTGTGCCTCGTGTTACATTTTTGTTCTTACCACAATTTGTCGTCCTCCGTCCTCTGTGATCGATTACTAAACAGATGCACGGCGACTTAAAAGATGGGCCGACCTGGCTAGTCAATCACCTCACGTGTTCACTGAATTCCTGCGGCGAGGTTACTCTAGTTTCTTAGCAACGTTACAATTGGTTTTGGTAGAAAGTGCGCAAAACAATGATTCGGCCTATGTTTGTAACGGATAGAAAATTGTTCCGGTACAAAATTACGGACTTAAATCAGTCCCAAGTTCAAGTCTCTAGATGAGCTAATTTCTTTAACAAGTCATAAATAAAGGTGGTAAGTTTCTAGAGAAACTATGATGCTGGGTCGGTGGGAGAGTATAACAAGGAAATTTAGTATTATTAACTGAGTTTATAACGTCAATTGGTCATCGTAAAGAGTTTCAAAGCTGTCGTTTCGAGCTTTAGCCATTCGTCAGAGCGAATGACGAACGGCTAACGCTCGAAACATCAGCTTTGCAACTCTTTACGGTGGCCAATTTACGTTATCAACTCAGTTGAGAATACCATATTACCCTCTTAAACAACTAAGTCGACTAAAAGATAGTTGAGTGTGTATAATGTACCTCTTGATATTCTTCTCTGTCTTCCTTGATCTTCTCTAATTCCTCTCGTTCATTGGCCCGAGCAAGACTTGCTTTGATAGACAGCCAATCGTCTTGAGAAATATCCTCTTCAGGCATCGGTTTGATTTCTGGCGCCTTGTCCTGTCGATTCACCAAATTCATAAATTAAATATTTGAGTTTCCTTTGCCTATCTAATAGCGACGATTCTAAGTGTTTTAATGCGCAGTTTTTTTAGACTTGGAGTTGACCAGCCCGTCAATCAGGTGAATTTATTATCAGTATTCATCAGTGCACCTCCTCTGCTGTTGTTCCACATTTTCCAACAAAATTTTCAATAGTAAAAAAACTTATCCGTTTTTGATTTGGTTTGGATTTACTACCCTGTCATTTGTTTAAAAATCTGGCTTCTCTCTCTAAAACAATTTCGTGCGTATCAAGAAAAGCTGGTCAAATTCAAAGACAATGCCCTTTGTTTAGTATCTCAAATATCCATAAAAGGATATCTTGAAACAATAGCTTTAGAGCCAAACATTGGCTAAAAACTAAAATAACCGCGTTTCGGTGATATGAGCTCTTAAGAGGAACATACCATTTTCGTCATCATGGTAATCATTATAACCATTACTATTAATAGAGCGCTTTTCGATTAAGTGTCGTAAAGCCAAAAGCAAAGTAATCATAACAGAAAATCAGAAGAAAAGAAACTACCTTTGAGAGCCAATGAGAACTCAAACTAAATCCAATCAAACTGCTCAAAGGGCGGGAAAACGCGCGCGACCAGCTCATGATGCGGTTTAGTTTTGATTGGTTGAGAAAGTGGCAGGAGTTTTGTGGACCAATGACAGAGTAAAGTAAAAGCAGAACCTAGCCAATCCCGGATCACTTTCGACGCTCAATTGAAAATTGCTCTATCACTATAATCATTAACCCTATATCCCCTAAGAGTGACTAACATCTAACATCTCCTTACAACATCACCCCTGACGGAATCACACATTAAGGTCATGAGAATAAAGGAGATGATCACCAACAAAAGAATCTCTTGATTGTTGAACAAATTCTCCTTGTAAGAACCCTAGGAAATGTCTTGGGGTTACTCAATTATCTCGCAAACACAAAATTGTACTTACCTCTAACATCTCAGAAACAACACTTTCGATCTGTTGCACAAAAAAGAATGAAAATGAAGAAACACTTTGAGAAGTGAATAAACCTGTGATAAAGCACTTTCTGAGGGTGTAACCTCCACCCAAATTGGTGGATTTTATCACCAGTATCGGTCAAGATCAATAAATATGAACCGTCAATTGTTAGTTTGGTCCAGAAACAGAACATTTGATCTCGGCCGAATCCTGATGACTCAAACCTTCAAGAGCAAATTGAAAAAGGTACGATCGAGAGTTGAAAACAAAGGACTGGAAATAGGGGAAAACGATGGTCACTTTTTTTCCTATTCATACAGTATACATTAATCAGATTTAAGTAGACAGAAGTTGAGTGAAATGGAACACTAAATAACTGCAGAAACCATAACGTAGCGTAACTGTTTTGGACTGCAGTGCACTAGTTGTTTTCAGTGATTTGTCACGCATTGACAGACGTGGTTCGAATTGGTTCGACGCGGTTCGAGTTATCGAGGGCAGAAAAATATAGAGAATGACCAAAAGGTAGACGAAAACTGCTTCGAGTTAGCGAGAGGTTCGAATTATCAAGGGTTTTCAGTTACCGAGGGTTAACTTGCAGGAAATGTATGACGGACATCTAGATTTTAGTTCGAGTCAGCGAGGGTGCTTCAGTATAGGGCTTCGTCTACTTTGTAACTTAAAATCAACAAAAAACACCATTACCCATGTAAAGGTAAAGTCATACAGTGTTCCTTAAGACAAAGAGCCACTCAAGCATGCATAATGAAACACCAATTGATATCAGTTTTCCTTGATAGCGGGAATTCTAAATTTTAGGTCTTGGTTTGCATTATCTATCTAAGCCTTTGGCTTCAATACATAACATAAACCATTGTCTTGATAATTATTGCTTTTTTTCAAGATTTTGTCAACATTCTTCCTGATAGAAGAGGTACCCTAGCCCTTAAGTCCCATAAGTAAACGAGACAGCGTTTCTCCTTACAATATAAATACCTTATGAAACGTTTTGGTCTGTAGTATCGCTGAGTATTTTTACGAGTTATGCCGTATTTTGACGAGCCCGAAAAGTAAGTCGAAATGCGAACAACAGCGTTTCTCTTTACAGTATAGATGTCTTATTAGACGTTTTGGCGTGTAGTATCGCTGAGTATTTTTAAGAGTTGTGCCGTATTTAGACGAGCCCGCAAGGCGAGTCAAAATATAAACAACGAGTAAAAATACTAAGCGATTCTACGCACCAAAACGTCTAAAAAGTTATTTATTATCCAATTTCTTTTTTTTCTGCTACGTCTTTCTGCTCATTTCTCAGAAGGCGGGAAAAGCAAAGCGGATAGAGAAGCGTAGCGCGCGCAGCCGACTGGTTAAACAGGTTTTCTTACAGTACAAAATAACCAACTGTCCAAATAACCGTACAATATCGCGGGAATTTTCACTCTATTCGCGCGTTATTTTTACTTATCTTTGTGCAGTTGGATGATAACAATACAATATCAAGCACACAAGTGACGAGAATAGCAAAATATCGATTAAGGGATTATTACTTGATTCAATACCAAATTCTCTGAACTAACATCATAAGAATTGAACGGCAGACAGTAAGGAGGATCTTGGGAGTGGAAGTGTTAAATATATGTATCCTTTACATTACAGTAAATACCTTCTTCTTTTTCTCCTCTTCCTCTATAATAAGTTCTAGATTTTCCTCAGCAATCATTCTCTCCTCATTCTTCAGAACGTCCAAACGAACTTTGTTGTCAACTTTCTCACCAGAAACTTCGCATATTTTAATTTCAGCCTCTTCTACCTACACATAAAGTTATTCAAAAGGAAGCTTTTATACAGACCAAAATAAATAAAAAAAAACAATCAAACAAACAAAAACAAAAAATTCTAAAAATATTAACCATGAGAGTATCATGTTAAGGAAACCACACATACACAATTACATGGAATGTGATTATAAACCTTCGAATCTTAATCCACCGTCTTGTAAATAATAAAAAATACTTTGTATTTTTTAACTCCATTTCAACAATTACAAACTTTTTGAATGATTACAAAGAAGAGAAAAGGGCATAAAATAGTGAACCCTCCTGAATGCAGAGCCAAACACTGAACATGAACCTCAAGGGAGAGAGGTTTAACTAAAGTATGTAAATACAAACTGTAAATAATAGCGGAGCTCGCGTAGCCCCATAATTATATAAAATAGTAGTAACCCATCAAGCCGAAAAAATTTGGATGTACGACCGTACGACCGTACAAGGTGCTACTTTTAACATGCGTGGTCAATTGTACCGCGGGCACGCCAATGCCACGACTTTGTCCAGTAGTCCAGTGATCAGTGCACTGGACTCCGAGTCGGACGACCCGGGTTCTAGTCCTAGCCGGGGCAAGACGTTGTGCCCTTGAGACGTATGAATATGTGAGCTCCGCTTTTAGGCTTGGCTAGATCTATATATTATATTACATACCACTTACAATCAAATTGAAATACACGCAGAGATAAATTGATGTAAAATAAAAGAAATGGATTGTAGAAGAAAGCACAAATGCCAGCGGCAATGTCAACTTAGAATGACCCCCCCCCCCGTAAAATCCTACCATTTTATTCCCATGTCTCCATGACAACTGTCAAAAATTGTAACCGTGAAAACATTAATTCGCTAGTATTTTTAGAACTGCAGCACATAACATTTTTATATAGTTTTTTAATAGGCTTCTCCCATATATAGATATGGGGATATGCTCAAATTGGCCTACCAAGAAATAAAGTTGTCTTTATCCTAACATCAGACAGTGAACACATGCTTACCAAGTTTTCTGGCAGTTTTGACAACGTTTCTTTGAGCTGATCGACCTTACTGACATTTTCTGGGAGATACAATGCTCTGGACATCAGCAAAAGAGATGCTGGAATTTGCTCAACCAGGTGCAGTTCAACCCACTATGTACAAAGAACAACATCTTTACATCAGTATTGAATAATGAAACTTTGACAATGACTGCAACTTTCAGTAATACATGAAGACAGTCATGTACATGTAGGTAGATCAAAAAGTAGCTCACAACTGGTCCAACCAAGTGTGTCACTGGTATTCTAACCACTTTTTTATGTCCTCTGTGATCTAATACTGACCAGATACATGGCAACATAGAATCTATTCGTTTTATGTAAAATAAATTAAAGAAGCACAATCATGTTATTGATGCTGAGATCATCCATAGCTGTCCAGATTTGTCTTTTAATAGATCACGAGCAAGAACCAATTAAATTGAGTGTATCATCCAGCTTATTATAAGACAATGATACATTGCAAGTACCTCACAACCTCTGAAAATTCACCTGTTTAAGTTGAGACCTTAATCTTGCTGCAGGAACACCAATAGCTCTCATTCCACGAGCTTGGGAAGCTGACTGCAGTTCCTGTTCAGTAAGGCTTTCCACACCTTCTCTTTGGATTAACTGAGGATTGCGATAATAATACCACTTGGGGTGAGACACTTTAAATAATGGTTACCATAATGGGACCAAGTGGAGTCCAATTCTGTCTGTAATTATACAAGTGATTAACAAAATCTGACAAAATAATGCTAAGCGGGAGTCTGATTTGTTAATCACAGACAGAAAAGAATTGGACAACACAAAGTCCAGTTACCAATTAATCAAAACTATGACAAAATTTGAGAAAGAAACTAGACATTGGTCATATTTTTTCATAAAAAAACAACAGTTAACTGGGCAAAATGCAAGACAACAGCGCGCACTCATGATGTGTCTACTTACACAGGCATGAGTGTTAACTGTCCAATTACTAGCATGATGCATACACTGTCCTATTAGGGCTCAAATAGGGCTGGTAATAACCAATTCCTTTCAAGAAGCTTTTTTACAGTTTTGATTAAATGTACAATTATGCTAGGAAAAATGATTGAAGTTTGCACTAACAGTAAGTTCATTATAGAATATTTATAATGACTCTTACCAGAAGCTCAGACCTATTATGCATTCAGTAATCATCAAAGTTACACAACTTGATGTTAGGAAGTAATTTCTGATTGGCTAATCTCATGCTCTAATAAACTCCAGCTCTTGGACAGACATAAGCACTTCAGGGTCATAATATTCATAATGACTCTGACAAATAATGTTGATCACAAATTAAAATCTACTGTCAGTAACACAAAAAATGATAAATTTTGAGAGGTATAACTGGTTAAGGTATTAAAATGTTTATTATCGGTATATCAATTTTCTTAGGTATTTCTTTTCTGTGCTTCTTTTGAGGCATGTTTTCTTTTTTTAGCCTTATAATAATCATTCTTACATGTACATAAAAATTACAACTACAGCAACCTACCAAATCATCAGCTCTGAGCTCTCTTAATTTCATCCTCAGTCGAAACCTGAAGTAATTGTTTGTTCCAATGGTTGGCAACATCAACAGCCTGTTGATTGCTTTGAGTTGGGCACGACTCATGTTGTCTAATGTAATTTGATCCTCAAACAATTTGGAAAACCTTAAGATGTCTTCATTGCTAGGTTGTTGTCCTCTGCTACGGATCTGCCATCCAAACATAAAGCAAATTTATGTAAATGAGGCAAGGGAAACTAGGGGGCTAGTACATACATGCAGTTGTTCCTATGACCCTTTCCATGTCAAGATCAGAATGAAAATTCTCAGCAATGTCTGACATACATTTTTCATTATCATTGTTCTGAGAAGTTGGTTTCTAAATTAAACAATTTAACCCTCAATTGTTTTTCTTTGTTCTTTTCATCACATTCCAGATTGAAAATGTACTGATACAAAATAGGGAAATTCCTCTTTGGCCTGTTGTCTTAGGAGTGAAGGGGCTGATGAATTTGTAAAAACCTTAGCAAACATTTTATGTGGTAATCACTGTAAATACTCATTAAAAGCATTCACCCTTTAGTTAGTTTTAGAGAAGGGATAACAAATGCTTGAATATTTAAAGGTTCACTACTAAGTCTGTCACAGGATAACCAAATTTCTCTTCCTTCATGGTTATGTTAGGTATATATAAATTATGTTTACCACATTCAAATTTCTTCAAAAATTGACTTTTCTAAAATATCAAAATTAACAGCTTTTAAAGAACATAAAACCACATCAAGTGATCAGGGAGAGTTTTTGTAGTAGGAAATATTTATCTATTATATGTAGTAATAAATACAATTCAAAATTTTTTCATGCCCCTTTTTCTGCACCTTTTCAAAGAAGTTTGCAAAGTCAGCCACAACCTCTTGTGTTTTCTTTTCTTTGGCTGTCACAGCCATTTCTTCCACTGTGTCTTGTAAAAACTTAGCCATCTGAATTTTCACTTTAAGCTGTTTCTTTTTGTTTTCTTCCTGATAAGTAAAAAAAGAAGGATCATCACACAATTGCAGCATTAAAATGCAGGGCTGAAGCTAACTGGCTAGTGAAAGTGGCTACTGGCAAACATTAATTATCAATCTAGAATTTGACGCTGGTAGTATTGACATGTTGAGCTGTAGAATGCTTTCTGTAACTTCATAGTCTTCAAATCAGCTGACCATAAGTTTAAAGTTTGTTTTTTATCCAATCTGTCTCAAAGGGAAGACATACCACTCCTGTAGTTGTTTAAAATCACAAAAGCTGGCTGCCTTGGAGTAAATTTGGTGAAAAGGATGGGGAAAAACAACTTACTATTTCTGATAATTAGTACAGTGAAGCCCTGCTAACATAAAACTTGGTTAACCTTTAACTCCCAAGATCTGATTGTTAATTGTTGAATGTGTGAAAATGCCTGTGAACTGAGCAAGAATAATGAAAACCAGATTCCCTGTTAATCCTTAACAAAATAATTGAAATTCAACACCATTCCCAAGAACTTGAACTCCTGCTAACTCCAACCCTACTTTGGTTTCCCTTCAGAGATTGAGTTGGTGGGTTTCTACTGTAATTAACAATTGTATGATTTTCAAACCTTCTTGGATTTGTCCTCAAATGTGCTGGGTAGCATGTTTGGAAAAAGGTAAACAGCAACTGGTAACATAAACTCCATGAAAGGAATCAGTATAAATACCAAAAATGGAACCAAGCGAAATATATCTGCCACTGTGCGAAGAAACTAAAAAGTTTAAATGATGGAAAAGGATGAAAACAAAAGTCAGTAAAAATCCAAAAATACTTAGTACAAAGCACACAAACAAAAAAAATCCGGAAAAAATTAGTAGACAGCAAACAGTACATGTAAATACTAACAAGTCAGTCTGAGCTCAGCCCTAAACAAAGCCTTGCTTGTAAAATTATTTAAACAGCTTGGTTAGCTTCAACTAAATTTTCACCCTTAAAATTGTTTTTCTAAAAGTTTCAATAGTTTCAAAAGTTTGCAGAATCTGGGTTAGAGATACAGCCATGTAAATGTAGATGAAAGGATAAATATCAAAATATTCTTTTTAATTAATACAAATTTAGTCATGCTCTTGTTACCTGACGTCTTTCCCGTCTGGACAACACCTTTCCATTCATGACCTGCCATAACCTACGAGCAGCAATTCTAACTTCAAAATACAAAAGCTTAAATCCATGATAATAATGTACAGCCTCTTGCTTAACCCTCTGCCACAGAGACTTCTTTGGTGCTGGAGATACAGCAACTATTGGCTCGATTTCTTCAGGGCTACATTCCATTTGAAAAGCTTTCTCCTTCAGCTTTTCTTTCTTTTCTTTCATAGCTTCCACAGCCTCCTCTACTTTGGACTTTTTTTCTTCATCTTCCAACAGTTTTGTTATACCTGCTTTGCTAGATGAGGGATCATAACTTATGCTGCTGGTGTGGAATGTCTGTCTTTGATGACCACACAGGAGACCTGTATGTTTAAAATTTAAAACGTTTCCACAAAACATTGTTCTGTTGATTGTGGTTTTCACAGGAGACAAATTTGCCTGGTTTGTACATGGCTTAATCCAGGCAAGTAGATGATGTCCACCAGTGAAACATTTACTCTGTACCTGTCTGTCCCTTTGTACACACTTTAAAGTGTTCAATTCTACACTAAGAGCTGACAATCCAGGTATAGATTGATTGTGAACAGTACTTTTGAAACCAACAACACTCCTATGACTGAATGGAACAGCATGATTACAATGTCGGTGGCAAGGTAATTTGCACTTTGAGTCTTGATCATATCTTTGGCAAGCGACATAACTGGACAACTGATATGCATGTCTAAAACAGAAAGGAACAAGCATTGCTTCAAACAATTGCTACACTTATACTTGGTAACCTTAACCTTTGACACCCTAGACCTGATTGTTAATTCTATCATCTTGTGGCAATGATTCCACCCTTCCCCTCCCACCACATTCCCTGCTCCCTGTGGGGTAACTGATACCGGGTCAAGACTGGAATTCTATTATCACACTCACTCACTCATTCATCTCAACAAAATATGTAGCTTGGTCTCCCATAGGAGGCATTGTATGAAAATCATATACTTTAGGTGAACTGCAGATTAATGAATGAATATAAAAGTGATCTTTACAGTGGTGAACACTAATTATGCTGTTGTTAAAATAAAGCCTGAAAAAATTTAGGCCTATATAATAGTTGAACCCATGACCTCGCAATAACAGTGCAGTGCTCTACCAACTGAGCTACAGTATCAAGCTTACTGGGAGCTGGTCATTATGTTGGTTTGTAATGAGCCCATGTTTGAGTAACCACCACATTTTTCGATCTAAAATCATAGTCGATGAATGACAAACAGTTAAGCGAATAACTATGTAGATTATGGGAGTGAAGGGGTTAGGAAGCCAAACAAATTGTTACCAAACTTTTAGTTAACAGATTAAGTAAAAATAGACTCATGGATTAACTTCTAGTTTGAGTAGTTTTAGCATTAGCATCTAGCGTATTCAGTTACGAATATAATTCAGCTACTAAATAACTCTCCAGGTCACATTCTTAGAGTTCATGGGTTCAAATGCTGTTGAGACACTCCGCACAAACAACTAACAGAAAGATTAATAATTAATCGTGATCAACACACAAATCGGACTCGAGCTTGGCAATGTAACGCACGCAATCACGTCAAAGGAGTTACTGTCCGAAACAGCATTGAATATCAACCACATAACATGGCCGATGCCTAAATCTCCACGTGTGGATGCCTGAGCTCGGATTTAAAAATTAATGGCGACTGTATAATTTTCTTGAACTGCAGATTCAATAATTTACATATGACATAAGTTCCTACAATTGCGTCACGAAAGTTACCACTTACCGATAATGTGGAGAAGAAGTATACAACAGCCGTTCTGTCGAAAATAATACATCCAGATATCCCAATAAGCGAACGAAAAACGTCTAAATGTTATAATAATAAGCTCAGTACATTTATATTCGACCATGCAGATTCAAAAGTTCAGTAAAACCACTCAACAGCATACTCACGTAGGTTACAAGAGTGCTGCAACATCGCCGTTTTGTTTTCTTGAATGCTAAAAATCACAGAGTTGATTATCTACAAATTACATAACCTAAATATTATAAAATTATCTTCTTGTGTGTTTTCCTAGACATCGATTACTATTTAGGCTTATCACATGTTGGAAATCACACGAAGACCGGCTTACACGACAGTTACTGGTCAGCGTTTGCCATATTAGACCATGGCTTGCATAGAGTTGTGGGATACTTGCTTGCCGGAAGAGGTGTGATCATCATCCCACAGGAAAACAATATTTCACAGAGATTTTCTGCGATTCACAGAGCACAGACGAGAGACATTATGTCGTTCGAGAAAGGTTAGTTTATCTTGCATATTTTAGGATCGCATATGCTCTGATTTATGGTCTGTAGCCTTAGTTTATGCGAACAGTTTGTTTCAGCTTTCTTTGACAAACTCACTTTCGTGATCCTGTCATCTTTCTTGAACATGTACTAGCTATCGTTTTTCTTCCAGCGATACGGTATCTTTTGAGACCAAGCTTATTCTTGTCTTACAGGACGTATATTTTCTACCTTACCGAAAACTGTTAGAGGCGCTCCAACAGTTTTAAAAGGCGATCCAAAAGGAAAAAATTTCCTCTATACCAATGGTACCAGCGTGATAATTCGCGACATTGAGGTGGGTTTAATTTATTTCTGCAAGATTATTTTAGCTCGGAGCTTGTCATTCGCAAAGCAGGGGGCTGAAAACTCAAACATACTGAGCAAATTTCGAAATGCATCTTTTTATTCTCAGCTGCATGCGATATTATTTTCGGAATTTTCCTGCACACTCGATAATTTCCTGTAGACGTTGACTCATGTAAAATTCATGTATTTTAAATTTCTCACTCACTCTGAAAATTTTAAGTGACGTAAGGTACTGTATTTCATTCGAGAATGTGCTTAAATGTGAAATAACACCTTGAATGTGAAATTACTTTACATGGAGGTTGCATCTGATAAAGAAGATGTCGATAGTGTATTGGTGGACATAAACGGGCGGTTTGTCGATTATTTTAATAGTTTGAGTGAATTACAGCCAACATTGACCAAAAAAGGACATAACTGATCAACTATTTTTGTTTGCATAACTATTTCCATCTCCAACACTACCATTTCTAATTATGGAAGTCCTGTGGAAGCCAACTCGCTCATTGTAGATTTTTTTTGTATTATTTAACCAGATTTTATGGTAAAGTTACAAACCAAATTTTTTTCACTATAAAAATCCTCAAACGGTGTTATTTAGTATATACAAAGCAAGTGAATAGTGCAAAATGTTGTCATACGAGGGCTTAAGGCTGTCAAGGCTAGTACTATTCCCTTAGGAGCATCAAATGAGACAAAATCGTGCCTCAAGAGTTTAATTTCTTACCATTTTTTGGTATACTGAAAGAAATATATTTTTTGGTGTCTGGGGGTATATACTTAAACTATTAATCACCTCAGTTTCAGAGAATAATTGTTAATTATTGTATCATAATTCTAATGGTCCTGGACTCCCCCAGTTATTTTGAGTTTTGTTAACAGAAAACCAAAGGTAAAAAGCGTTGTACAATTACAATAAAATTGTAAAAGTTTACCTTTTTTGAATTACTCCTTTTCAAAGAGAATCACGAGAGACTGGTGACAGTAATTTGGCAAGCAACCAATCTGAAGGCAATCTCATCATAACAGATTCAAACATGGATAAATATTAATTGATTTACTTCATCTATTAATTAAATAGTAATTTTTTTAAATTTCTTTTTTTCCATTGATTCCTCTTTCACTGCTACTTCAGTCAAAGTACTAATAATAAGTTCATAAAAAAAACTTTTTTGGAGTCTATTAAAGTTTTTCGTTTGTTTGAGATGGAATTTAAGTTAAAACAATTTCTGAATTTATTTGCACTTTTTATTATTTACTTTCAATTGATAATTACAGGAAGTATGACAATGTGTCATTAACAGAGGGGAATGCAAATTAAAATGGTTTTAAATCATTTTGTCCTAAATTCAGGTTAAACTACAACATGTGTGTATGCATTCTTACAATGTAGGTTAAAACCTGAGGTAGAACCTTGGCTCAGTATTATGTCAGTCTGACTGAAGCATTGCTGTAATGAGATTTATGTAAAATGTACGGTACTTTGAAAACTCTGTGTTTCAGAAGGTGAAAGAGTGTGGGATATTGAATTTTACTTCATAAAGAATAATGTTACATACATCAGTTTATATTAGTCTACATTTGCAAAAAAGATTTAAAAGATATTAAACAAAAAGAAAAGAAAGGATAGAAAACAAACTAACAATTTATGAATTTAACCAATAATGTTTCAATGTATTGTTTCTTTTTTGTGCTCCTTTATTGCTTTCAAGATTTTTGTTAATTCTTCCCTCAAGCTGCTGCACATTTTCCTTGTAAAGTAATTATACATCATCTACCTCATGAGTCTGAGTATTCTCATTACCTGTTTGCTGGATAATGTATGGATATTATAGGGAGAAGTTACATAATAATCAATTTTGGGAGTTGAACAGTTAATGCTTTGGAACTTAACTCATGTTCAGAATCACAATTTAACCCTTTCACCCTCAGGGGTGATGAACATGAAACTTCTCCCTATAATTTCCTTACTTTATCCAGAAAACAACCAATAAGAATATTCAAACTTATCAGATAGAAGTTGTTACCTTGATCCAACACCAAATTCTCAAAACTAATTTACAAGGATGTGTAGCAGCGAGAGGAGAATTAACAATCAGATCTTGGGAGTTAAAGAGTTATTAAACATTTAGGGCTGGTTGTTTAAACAAAGTTTAGCTGTTGTTTAACCAAACTTCTTTCAAAGCCATCTTCAGTTTAGCCAAACCTCTTAATATCCAAACATTTATTTTTGGGAACATTGTCAAGAGGGCCAAAAATTATCTGTGGGAGGACATTTATTTGATGAAATCAACCCTCTTATAGAGATTAACTGAGGCCCACTGCTTGCTTAAAACTGTGGAGTTTAATGACCTCTTTCATTCAAGATGATATGTAGGAATGACCACTGACTAATATTTGATGAAATCAACCCTCTTATAGAGATTAACTGAGGCCCACTGCTTGCTTAAAACTGTGGAGTTTAATGACCTCTTTCATTCAAGATGATATGTAGGAATGACCATTGACTAATATTTGATTGTTTCCTGTCACAGAAACATTTTGATATTTATGAATTTTTGGTCAGATTCTTTGAAAATTTTATGCTCATTTCATATACTAAATAAATTACATTTGCAGAACCCTGACATTGCTGATATTTATACCCAACATGCCAAGGATACAACTGTAGCAGTATATGCACCCAGTGGATTTTACATTGCATCAGGAGGTAAAATATCCCCTGAGACCCATTGTGCCAAGTTCTTTCAAGGTTTTCCATTTTGTACCTAGAATGTAATTTTAACCCTTTCACTCCCAAGATCTTATGAGTCATTCTCTTTACTATCTGCCATACCATTCTCATAATGTTAGTTCAGGGAATTTAGTCTTAGATCAACCAATAATCTCCTAACTGATATTTTTCTTTATTCTCGTCACTAGTCTGTCTGGTATTGTATTGATACTGTAAGGAGAAATTCTGTCTTGATCACTCATGGGAGTGAAAGGATCAAAAGACTGTACCACCACGTTACTTTCTAATCCAATAATTTTCAAGTATGTACTGATATTCTGTAGAGATATACAGAATTTTTAAAATAAATCTGTCTTTTTGGAGTGCTATTTTTTTTTTTGGTCAATTAGCAAGTTGTATTCAGAAAGTAATGTTGCATCTTACAGTCCCAGACAGACAAAAATTAATGATATTTGGTGACCTTTTACTGCAAACTACAGTTTTAGGTAAGCTAATTCAAATTAACTCGCAATGTACAATGGGATACGTGATTGGTGGGAGACATGTTGGTCTAATGGTTAGTGTGTAAGACTTCAGACAAGAGGTCTGAGGTTAAGGCCTGGTTGCATCCATGTGTTGTGTTCTTAGGCAAAACACAATGCTCTCATAATGCTTCTCACCATCCAGGCCCCAGTTGTTTGAAGGTTGGATAAAACTATTCACTGGATAAATCTTTATCCAGTGAATAGCAAAGTATGTTTTGCTATCACTTATCTGCTGGATAGTGATTTATCTGTTGGATAGTGTTATCTGGCATTTATACTACTGGGCCCTGGAGTATGAATGGGTACTGGTGAATTTGTCAAGGAAGCTAGTGTGGTGAAATACTGGATGGTAACCTTGCAATAGACCAGCATCCCATTCAGGGGGGAGGAGTGACTCCTAGTTACTTAATGCTAAGGAGATTGGAGTAAGCTCTGGCTTGGTAGCCACTTGGCTTGGGTACAGTTATGGTTAAACAAGTATTGTTCCAGTCATTGTAGTAAATACAGCACCATCAGTGTTGTCATTTGCAGCCACACATTCTTTCCTTCTGGCCATTCATTTCAGTGGCAAACAATAGAACTGAGGTACACATCAGGTGAAGTGCACAAGTGTATAACTTAACAACATGACCTTGTCTCTTTATAGTCTATAAATTCTTTTTTTTTTTTTTTTAAGATGTCTCTGGAAAACTCAGAATCTGGGACACCACACAGGCAGAGCATATACTGAAATATGAATACCAGTCTTTGAGTGGTGCTATTAAAGATATTGCATGGTCTGAGGACAGTAAGAGGATTGTTGTTGTTGGAGCAGGCAGGGAAAAGTAAGCTGTCATCCTCATTTCTTTTTAACAACTGCATCACTATGTGGAGGTTGGGTGCTTCAAACATCCAGGAGCTTCCACTGTTGGCAGCCAGCTCCCAGGCAACCCAGCCATGAACCCACATGCAGGAAAGGGAAACAGGCACCCATCACACTGAATAAACAGTGGAAAGAGGGAGGGAAGGGTGGGGAAAACTGCCACTCCTCCAAATGCTTCAAGTTCATGCTCAATGCACATGCAAGAACACCTCAAATGAAGAGCACATGGAATTCCGACACATGCACATATGCAAAAAAACTGCTGACTACTAGAGAGCACTGATGCTCTTTGTTGTTACAGTAGCTCCATTAAATTGCATTTATCTGCATATAAAAACCCTGTCCAAATAATTTTCTGTTTGTCTGTTAGTCTCTGCGTTAGTCACAGTTTTTATTTTATATTTAGAGTAGCTCTATATCAGGAAAGACAAATGGCCTATTCAATGACTGATAGATTCCTTTACCGATATGCCAGTTTTGAGCCAGTGGCCTGCACAAGTAACAGTGTGTCATTAATTTGCTGGAATATTACTTTGCTTTTAGATTTGCTAATGTGTTCCTATGGGATAGTGGGTCTTCGGTGGGTCAAATCACAGGACACTCCAAGGATATAAACGCAGTGGATTACAAACCCACTCGTCCATTCCGCATCTGTACTGCAAGTGAAGATTCTGATGTTGGCTTTTTTGAGGGACCACCCTTTAAATATCATCATGCTAACAAGGTTGGTAACACTGACATTAATTTATTTGTTTATCAAATTCTATTCAATTTTATTGATTTGATTGATATTCATAAAGATCCTCTACATTAAAAATGTTCATTTATCACATGTATGTATGATTCTGATATTTTTTAATTTCCAATTCTTGGATAAGTTGCTTTTATTCTCAACCCAAAATTAAACTGGAAGGGACATAAGCATTTAGTGGACTATCATTAGTATTCAACATTCTGTTATTGAAATACACTCTTGAGCCCTAACAAGAGGAGCTGGATTGACCCATGGAAATTTTTTGTCAGACTTACTACAGCAAGTATCTTTTTGCCATTGAGTATACATGAACTGAAGAGAATCACATTTCATTCTTGTAAAGTACAATTGTTCCAAACATATATTCATTAAGCACCAACTGTTTTGGCTTTTTCTGTAAATGAATGAGATTAATCAAATTATTTGCACAGGTTGACTAACTGCACCCAATCTCCGAGGTCTTGATTGCCTACTCAGATCTCAAAAAAACCATTGAAAGTAGATTTCACAAGTTTGGGAAACTCTTCTTTTTTAAACACATTTTTTTTCCAAAAGTTTTTACAGCAGTGGATTTATGGTTTTTACAGGAATGGTGCATTACTTCAAACAGGTTTGTTTTAGGACAGGCACTATGACAATGGATAGTCCATTGTTTCCTTTCCTTTTTTCATTTAAACAGAGCCACACTAACTTTGTGAACTGTGTAAAGTACTCTCCAAATGGTGAACATTTTGTGTCTGGTGGTGCAGATGGCATGGTATGTCTGTTTTGTGCTCTTGAAATAGGAAAGTGTTTAATACAACCATGTGACTATGTAAAAATGCTTTACAACAAGTTAAAAGAAAAAATTGGTGTACTGTAAGTGGAATTGTAACTCTATGACTGTATATTACAGTATGTGAAACTAGCAAAGTGCTTCTGAGCCAACTGAGCTATCAATTCATGACGATCATGTTAGTAATGTATATACCCTTGAAAGATGAGGAGATTTAAGATTTAGCAAATTTATGGTAATATGCCTCAATTTTGCTTGTGCAACTAGAGTACGTATGGTTGTACTTTAAAATTGTACTGTATCTCATAGGAAAGAATTATGAACACTTTGGAATCTTCCCACTATTAATTTTTTTATTATTTTGTCATATTTATTTCCCTTGGTCATTATCATAATCTGAAATGAAAGAAAATTAAAATGAAGCTGTCTTGAAAATTGTTTGAAATGAGGAAAGAATTAACACAGCAATTTATGCAGCAATACATGTAATTCTGTGAACATAGCTTGGTTTGTTTTTATGCTGAACTCTTTATTCTGATTAATATTGATATTGTTGTTGTCTTTTTTTAGATTTTTCTTTATAATGGTAAGAGTGGAGAGGAAATTTGTGCCTTGGGTGGAGGAAAAGCTCACAAAGGGGGTGTGTATGGGGTGAGTAGTTTACTGAGAGTGCAAGACTTTTCCTAGTCTCATCCTGCAGTTATGAAAATTTTCCTTGATAGTGTAATTGCTTGAAGTCGACAAGTGGTGTTGCTGGATACATATCTTATTTCCTTGAATAAGCATCCATGCTCCTCCCCTAAAATAGCACCCGCCCCCTTGGCCATAATTTCCAACAACAAGTGCTCCCTCAAATAGCTGCTTTTCCCTCCTCCTTCCTCCCCCCTCCCCCCTCCCCCCTCCCCCCTCCCCCCCTCCCCCCCTGCACCTCCTCCCTCAATTTCTTAGATAGTGGGGATTCATGGAACTTCTGTTTCTGTTGCCACTTTATTTATACCTTTTTGAGTTTCAAATTCATTGGAATCAGTGCGTAGGAGAATAGTTTCTTTTCCCTTCCAGGTATTTCTATCTCCATGTGCTTGCAGAGTTCCTTTATGTGTTATTTAACAATAGTCTGATGATTATTTTGCATATTACTGATTGCTTTTTAAAACCCTTTATGCCCTACAATCAGAAGGCAGTAAGGTGTTGACAATCAAAAGCTTACTTAGTTTGTGATCATTTCCTTTATTCTTGTGACCTTAATGTGGTACTAACATGTAAGTGTGATATTGTAAGGAGAAAGAAGGTGCTAGTAACTCTTAGGGGTTAAAGGGCTGATGATCATCTGAATGGTTTTCTAAGTGACCTGAGACTTGTCTATCCTGATGAGGTGGAGGACACCTTGAAACACTCCTCTTCTCTCTTTTTGTAGCATTGTTTAATCCTTACTGGATGCAAATTACAGTGTACTAACAATAATTTGTCTTGACTGTCATAGGTATCATGGAGTCCAGACAGCAACTTTGTTCTCAGTGCCTCAGCAGACAAGACTGCAAAAATATGGGACATAGCTGCTAACACTGCTTCTGTGTAAGAAATTCTAAAGCAGTTCCCCCCACAGTTATGTGCATAGTAGATCCATCAAATTTTGTTTGCTAGTGAAAAATGCAAATTTGTATATTAGGTAACAACATGATTATGAGTGCAATTTGGTGTCAGTAAGCATGCGTATATTTTTAAGAGACTACAAAATTTTACAAACCCGTAGGGCAAGTGAAATTTTTTAGTCTTTGAAAAATTTACAAGTGCATATTTACACACACATTATTACTTGTTAATGATTTACATGAAAAACATCAGAGAAAGTCAAAGATGGATGAAATTTTGGCAGCGCACACTATTTGTAATTTGCAATTGTGTTACAACTTTGCATTCGTGTTACATGAAAAATGTTCTCGTTGTTAGCCAATCAGACATGCATTATCTTTTCTTGTATATTATTAGTATAGTCTGTGATAATATCTTCTTGCTCAAGAGTACTTATTCTCCATGAATAATATACATACCCTTGAAAAAGCAAGGATGTTGAAATTTGAAGTTGACCCTCACCCTCCAGTCCAGTCTTAATTATTTCCCAGAAGTGATGGAAAAAGTAGATTAAAATTCCGCTGTTTTGGCTTTAAACGTGTCTCATTATTAACCAAAAATTTTTAATGTGACCCTTGAAGAGGAGAAAAATTTGGTTTAGATTGGAATCACCATTTCAGTTAAAAAATAAAAAAAATTGGTTCAGATTGGAATCACCATTTTTGATTTGTTTGTCTTCTGTTAGTGAGTTTACATTTGGCACAGACCTTGAACACCAACAACTTGGCTGCTTGTGGCAGGGAGATTACCTCCTTACTGTTGCTCTCACTGGAAATATCAACTATTTGGATAAGAACAATCCTTCCTCCCCAAGCAGAATTATTAAGGTATGCAGTTTACATGTGTAAACCACTGAGAGTACCCTCTCACACCTACAGTTAGCAATTATTGGATGAGGTTGAGCACGGTATCATGAATTATCAATGCCGAGGTCTGTGTTATCTTCCGAAGCCTTCGGTTTTGGCAGATACCACAGACGCAAAGTTTCATTGATAATTTATGATATCATGCGAAATCCGAATTCATTAATTGTTTTATTAACCTTTTTTAAACATTCTGCAAAAGAAGACACTTCTCTCTGAGATTTCAGAAGTTTGAGAACACTACACAGCCGAGGGGCTTGGTAACTGGGAAAACTTTGAACTTGAAATGATAACCCAATATCTGCTGCAATTATTGGGTATATATATATATATATATATATTATCATGTCAACTTTACACGCTATTGTAAATTGACTGTATGCTCGCGGCCTATCAGAGGGTCATAGTAAGACTAATGTGTAATTATTTCACTTGTGTGTACCACCGCTTTACATGCATATGTAGTCTGTTTTGTTTCCAAAAGGTTACGCAATAGTTAAGCAATGATTTAACCCTTAAACTCTCACGATCCAACTGGTCGTTCTCGCTGCCTACTGTCACACATTTCCGTGTAGATTAGACTGGAGAATTCATTTTAAATCAAGATAACACTCTGTACAGTCAATTTTCATTGTTGCGGACAGCCTCGGGGGGAGATCTAGTGTCCGCAATAACGAGACTCCGTAATAGCGGAGTACGAGAGAAAATAAATCGGTTCGGTATATAAGCAACCAAACGGAAAAAAAAACCGGCCACAAGCAGGAAATTTTCATGTTCGCACCCAATTGAAGAATGGTTTCTTTATTTTCCTCTCTCGTGATGTCGCTTTTTATTATGTGATTCAGGATTTTGAACGAAGTGTCCGCTATAGTGAGAGAAAAAAACAAGGGAAATGTCGCGCTGGGGGGCCTGCAAGTGTCCACATTTCCGTAATAGCGACTGAGTCCGTAATAACGGGAGTTTATTTCAGTCACATGCCGGGGTGTCTGTAATAGCGTGGTGTCCGCCGGGCGACGGTCCACTGAAGCTGGAAAGTGATTCTGTTCTCATGACCTGATTGCAAAGTAGTACAATGGAAGTGTGATGAGAAGTTACTACTTAATTACTTGTAGAAGTTCGAGGGTAGATAGCGAGCGAAAAAGATAGGATTGAGACTTAGTGTGGTCCTGCTGTGTTGAGGTGAATTTCAAGTATTGAACCTTCGACTAACTTGCAACTCTTAACGCAGTAACTCTCAAAAGTGATTAGCATATAACTTCTCCCTAGAATATCCTTACATTATTCAGCAAGTAGGTAATGAGAATACTCGAACCTATTCGGTAGGAGTTGTTATCTTGTTTTAACACCAAACTCTTGTAACTGATTTACAACGCGTTGTGTAGCAGCTGGAGGAGAGAAATTAAAAATCAAATCTTGGGCTTTTAAGGGTTAAATTGAGTGCATTTGGAAATTGTGTGATTGAGATGACAGGTTTTATATGCAGAGCTGTCATTTAAATGTTCCCGTTTTGATTTTTGTCTTGATACTTCATCTTTACTGCTTTTCCAATCAGGGCCACAACAAGAACATTTTGTCCGTTGCTTCTTCTGAAGATGGCTCTACTCTGTACACTGGAAGTTTCGACTCACGAATTTGTATCCTCTCAAGTACAATGTCTTATGCATTCACAAAACATGTGAAATTCTTGGAGTCCTTCAAGCTTCATCTACATGTATGAGTTTCTGTGTAGAAAGATACTAGGTTACTTTAAGGAGGTCGTGTAACTGCCAACAAACTTTGTTTTGTGGAGCTCGTTGCCCCTTTAAATGCTTTTTTTGCCCTTACACAAGGCAGAGTTTCGTGGCTTTACTTGATTCTCATCCGCAGGTTAAAATAAATGTATCTCACGAGAAGTTGTGGTGTACCTCTGTTGTAAAACTTAACACGCTTCAGGTCAATGGGATGTGAAATCTGGAAATGCTGAGACATTCAAAGGCAAAGGTCACACAAATCAAATATCAGACATGGTTTTGTGTGCAGATAAGTTAGCCACCTGCAGTATGGACGACACCGTCAGATTCACGTCCCTGAAGACTCTGGAATATGGGTTAGTGGAGTAACACCTCATGTAATGATGCAAGCCCATTGTTAAGGCTCTAAAAAGCCTCTGTAGGTTGATAAATTCCCACGGCTTCCAGACAGAAGATGATCGGAGAGAGAAGGAGAGGGGGAATGGGGCAAAGTGAGAGGCATAATATCAGTCGATTTTTTTTCCATTTGTCCAGTCGTCCAGCTTTGGTGCATAGTTTTTAAAGAATGAATTTCGCTGATTTTAAAAAACACTTCATCCTTTAAAACAGAAACCAAGACTGTTTTGGCTTACAAATGCAATTGCGTTTTGTGCTGAAACGCTACAGTAGTTAGCCCGAGTCCATTAACAGTACTACGGTGTAACAATTTCCTCAGCGAATTCACGGCATTATTATTTTGTCCCGTGTTTTAATTTAGGGGTGGAGGAAGGATGTGTTGGTTATAAGATAAGGGGGCTAACATGAATCTTCAAGCTCAAATATTGAAATCAATCAGATGGAAAGCAGGTCACAGGGCACCCAGGGACACTATAAAGAAACTGCATTTAACCTCCTAACTCGTAAATCAAATTTGTAATTCTACTTACTGTCAGCTACACAATTCTTATAATGTTAGTGCAGACAATTTAGTATTAGATTAATTAACTATCCCCAAATTGATATTTTTCTTTATTCTCATCACTTATCTGGTTGAAACTGTACTGATATTGTAAGGATAATTTTCTCTTGGTAACTGACGGGAGTTAAAGGGTTAAACATCATTGCTGCGTTTCAATTTATTTTGATTTTTTACTGATTTTTTGTATTTTTCCCGTCAGGTCTGAAAGTACAGGAATGCAAAGTCAGCCGAACGGCCTCGACTGTGGGAAAGATGGTCTCACTGTTGTGGCTTGTTTAAAAGAGGTAAGTTTAAAACAGAATTGTTGCAGCTAACCCGAGGTTGTTTGTGTTGCATTACCTTACCTCGCTCTCGCACTAACTAAAACCCAGTGCGACTTCATTACCCTTGTGTTGCTGCGCTCTTATGTTAAAAATTAAACTGTTTTCTAACAATGTTTACCTTGGTCTGATTGGTCAGTGCAATTACTTTGCGTTTGGTTTGAGCAGTTCCCCCTGTTTGGCGAAGTCCTTCGTGCGAGCAAGAGCCAATTGATATAAAACAAACAAACAAACAAAAAAACAAACAAAAGATGATGTTAACGCGCCGTGCGAAACTGTGGGAGGGAGTCATGCAAACATCAATTTTGATTTTCGCTGCTTTTTTTTTTTTTTTTTGAAAGAACTGATCGTAGTTTACGAACCTTTTGATGGCAACGTTGTTTTCATGGGGTCCTAGCAAACAGTTTTGCGATGCTTATTGCTCCACAAATGCATTAATTTCATAGTCCTTCCACTTACTATCTAAGGTTTCCTTCTAACAGATTGCAGTGTTACGAGATGGAAACGTTGTGCATTCTCATCCTGTGGACTATGAACCTCAGTGCGTTGCTATCCACCCTGGGCAGACAGAGGTTGCAGTAGGAGGAAAAACGGTACGGCTTAGTCGTGGAGTAACGTGTTTGGATGCCATTCTGAACGCGCAGCGAGGCTTCAAAAACAAAATTTTACATACTCGCTATTTGGGGACCAAAGTCATAAAATGGCTATAGTTTTTGGAGGGTCACCCCGGCGATATCTCAGTGATTAGTACCTTGCAATTGTTTTTCCATGTGCGAGCGGTAATCAGGCGTCACAGTATAGGTGATCAAGGTGCACTGTGCAATACACTTTACTTTGAAATAGAAGAAAGCGAAATTTAAAAATGGCTCAAAAACCCAGAAGGTAAGAGGCAAGAGAACAGTGAAAACAACCCTAATGGATATTTACTATTTGTTAAAGTGATATTAATATCCCTTTTCACTTGTTTTACTAGAACGAAATTCATATTTACACTTTGGACAAAAATACTCTGGTCACCAAGACGAGCTGTTCTCGGTCATCAGCGGTTAATGTAGTGAGTGACTTGGTGTACTCTCCAGATGGTGCTTACCTGGCTGTGGGCGATGATAACCGCAGAGTATCTGTATTTGACTCTGCTGATTATAAGGTATGACACAAGTGTATGGCACACATGCAGCTGATAGCCAGTCTTTGAGAGGCTCCCCCTACCCTTCCCCTCTCCCCCCCTTTCCCCACTCCCTCCCTTTCCCCACTCCCTCCCTTGCCCACCCCCTATTTAGCCTTTGGTTTCCCAGGAACTTAAACAGCTATTGACTAAATTTATCGTTTATTTCATTATTTTGAAGTTGAAGTTTGAGTTGACTGGATCTCAAGCTCGCGTAACTTGTGTAGCGTGGGCACCTGACTCACGGCATCTTGCCTGTGGTGGACTGGACACCAACTTGTTCATTTACGACTTAGAAAAGACCAATGCGAAGATTGAAATAAAACGTAAGCCTAGATTTCTCTAGTAACTGTTTTAATGTTCTATTTTGTAGCCTGTTCAATAGCTTTGAAAGTTTGTATTTAAGATATGTGACCCTTCACGATGACGCAAGAAAAAAGGTGACACGTCAATTTACAGAGCATGCTCATAGTATTTTTTTGATGCCGTTTCAGGTGCTCATCCTCAAGGCATCATTTCGCGAGTTACGTGGTTGGATAATAACACACTGGCCAGTGTGGGCTTTGACTGCTGCATCCGTTTCTGGAACATAACTTACTAGATTAATTCCCACCCATCCCTCCCTCGTTTATGTTTCAATTTGTCAGCTTTGTGACTAAAGTAAACCGTAAACACTTCTTCCAGCAAACAAGTGCCATTTTGCGCCAACATTTTTTACAATGCACTTAACTATGTCTGATTATAGGAAAAAATAAGGATTCTGTTTGTTTACATTAAACTGAAGCGTGTAATGTGAATATAAAGAGTTAATATCAAAACTTTAATTTTCACCAAGTTACTTGTATCTGCTTTTCCTTTTCGTATTTCGTCGGCAGAAAAGCAGATGACATCCTCAAATAGAGCTTAGGCTGCTGAAAACTAAAATAATTAACGGGATGGGGGTAATTTTTTGGTGGCTTCACTTTCATCTGGTCAAGTGCAGAATGAAAATGTGTCCGCAAAGATGGCGTGTTATTTGCTCTCGCGAGCCAAGTGTTCATTATAGATGTGAGGATCTGTTTTCTAGGTCACTTGAGAAACTAATTTACCCAACATCAGCAATGTTCCGAACAAACTTCATTTGATTTGAATTTCAAGGCCAGTTTTGGGACGTAGGGATGGGAACTTTAGTTAAGAGTAGAGATACTTCGCAGTGTTCAGATGTTTTCACATTTGTAACTTTGTAAAACTACCCGTTAAAGACGGTGTTTTGATAATCATTTGATTAATAAAAGAAATGCTATTGAGGTTATATTATACGTTATTTTGCTGTAAGTTCTAAGGAAGCAAAATAGGCCCAGCCAAGAAAAAAGATTCGTAGATACTTTTTACGGACTGGGTTCGAGATTTCTGTCTCAGTTAACACGCAGTACCCTAACATCAGTATAGGCACGTTCTCCGCACTGTACACTTTTTTTAAGTTACATCTAAGGAGAATTTGTTTAACACTCCAGAGCTTCTTTAGTTGATGAACATTTTTTTGTCCTCGTAATCTTACTTAGTGATTCAGGGCTGATATTGCATGGAAAAACTGACCAATAGATTGGTGGTTACATTCAAGGGAGAGATATTAATAGTTATGAAATGAAAACAAGGATGTTATGAAGCCAGACAGACGGTATTGGTTTCAGACTCTCGCTTTTATTCCTTAGATTGAGGTTATTAAAAATTCTTCCTTATCTGTTAAAGATAAGGTTTCGAGCTCATAACGTTACCGAGGTTTTCGAGAAAAGACAGGTTTGTTAATCCGGGTTCAATTTTAAAGCGGTCCTTCCTTGAAGTTCACAGGTCCATGGCTTTTTCCTCTTCTTCTCCCGTCCCTATCTATAGCTCGTTAAACCGTAAGAGTGATTGGCTTCTAATTTCTCCCAACAGCATCACCCTTGAATCAATTTCAAAGGTCATGAGAATGAAGGAAATGATCATCAATTTAACAAACTCCTGATTGTCAAATAAACTCTCCTCGTCAGTACTATCGGAAATGTAAAGAAAACAGTGTGTAGAGTATAAATACATAAATACTATTGTTACGACGGAAAAGGTAATAGAATGTCTTATGATCGCTACAGGACGGAGGATAAGAAATGCAACATGAATGTGACTAAAGGTACCCATAAAAAATTTGACCCATGTTTGAGTCCACTTTTCCAAAGCCAAGTTTAAAGCATACCTAAGGATTCGAGATATACCGAGTTGAAGCAGAAGGGTAAAGTCCACAGAAGATCAAAAGAAAACTGATTGCTGAGAAAAGAGAAAAATTCTTACACATCGTTCACTTTGGAGAAGGCAAACACGAAGGAGAGGTCTGAGGAAATGTCTTTGGGAGTTCAGCTTTGTGATTGAAAAGTCTTGTATGATTTTTTTTCCTCTTTCTTTTGTTCTTTCTTTCATTCTTTTTTGTTCGAGTCTGATAAATTCAGGGGTAACAACTGTTCCTTCAATCAGCACAGTTAAGTTAATTACCTGAGTGCTGACGGTGGGACGAAGTTGACTGCCACAGAGACATTGAGTAATCAGAAGCAGAACTATTGGCATTTAATTTCTTCTATGTTTCAGCTAACAATAACAACTTTTTAACGTATCTTGTCTGACAGGACACCGATAAGATCATCAATAAATATGTCAATTTGTATTATTATGATTATTATTATTATTATTATTATTACTATAATATTATGATCACATATAATTATTATAATTTTTGTTGCTTCATTCAAAGTTTTTTAAATTTATGCATTCTACAAATAAAATTCGTATAAAGCCTGTAAAAGGAATCTTAACCAAGGCTGGCTCTTGCCTATGCGAGCCACTAGTTTCCAGAAGGAGCAGTATAGAGCTGGTAACTGCGAACAGCACTGCGCTTTTTCTTCTTCCAGGCGAGGATCGACCCACAAGTGACACAAAAAACCACAGAAACAACAACTACAGCAGCAACGAGAGTGCTGTATGGACCTGTTATGGAGAAAGAACTTCATTAGGTTGGTATTTGCCAGAAAAATTCGCACCGTCTTATCAATAGAATCCTTTGACAGTTAGGACGGCAACGCTAAGGAAGACGTCGATTTAAAAATGAATATATATTTTTAGTCGGAATCTCGCGAATTACTGGATGTGTTTATTATGGCGCCGTAAGAGATAATAAACACATGTGGAACTTAACGCTTCTTTTATACGTTATCCTGAAGTTGGTGTGGCGCCGTATGAGACGGTAAACAAATGCAGCCATTTGTAAAATTCTAATTAAAGGCAGAAATTCATTTTTTAATCGAATTTTTCCTTGGCGTTGCCGTCCTGACTGCTTGAGGTCCCTAATCTCACAAGCGAGGCACGAAAACGTAAATCCCCACGAGTCGAACCCAGACCTTCGGAATCCGCGCCTCTACGGTGACCTAGGTTATCAATAGTTTTACATGTCACACGCATCCTGCATACAGCCAGGATCAGCAATATCGAAAGCGTATCAAAATTAAATGGAACGAGAAAGATGGCAAATTTTAAATTTCGAAAGGGAATAGTTAGTGGTGTCTCGTCGTGGTAATGAAATTAAGAAAGATACATTTTCTTTTATCTTGCTTTGTTTCTTTGCCGAGCTCAAAATTTACCAATCTTCCTTACTCATGCTAGATAACGCACAGCGTGCAAAAAGTAACATGTACATGTTATATCTTATGGTGGTTAACAACAATTCAGAATAACTCGTTTTCATAAAAATTCCGATTGTAATTTAAGTCAAAGTTTCGCTATTTTTGAAGCATGAAAAGCTTACCACTACTTTGAACTTCGGTGATCTCTATTGGCTTGTCGGACTCCGTTTCATCGTCATCATCTTCTGCACGTACGAATGGTCCCTGAGCCAGGATATACTCCTCGTCATTCGTCTCCCGAGTATTCAGCGATCTCTTCCTTCTCGCTTCACGCAAACAGCCCTTTGCGCAGCGTGACTTAGGGTCTGTTGCGTTACAGATCTTGACCTTGCAGTGCAAGTACGCAAACTGATGATCACCCAAGAACTTGAACGCCGCCAGGCTAAACTTCTGACTTCTTTCATCATTTGATGGAAGGAACTTCAAGGTATCGTCTACAGCACAACTGTAAGAGACGTCACGATAATTAATTGGCGATTGCATGACACAGATCGCTATTTCAGCTGTGGGCAGTCATGGCAAGTTGAAAACAAAAATTCCACGAAAATTTTGTTATTGTATTGTCGTAACTTTTCGCAACAATTTACATACATTACAACAATAAACCTAATCATGGACACCGTTAATACCAAAAATTATTGAAGTGCCTATTGAGCAAAGTCATGTTACCAAAAACCGTTTTTTTAAGAATGTAGTATCCATCTATAAGACACGAGTTTGAAATGTTTCATTTCAACGGAATTATCGCTCGAACAATTCAGTATCGTCTTGAATAGTGTTTTATTATCAAGTAGTAGATCAAGTAGGGGAAAGATTATGGAACAAATGGTCAGTATTACCTGGCATCTAGTCTGCCAATGTCTCGGAAGGAAAGTGCGATGGAAGAGAAAATTTCTCGGATGAAGAGAGAATGGAGAAAAGAAATAGAGAGATGCGGCCCTTACTTGGTGTAGAAGACCCAGTTAAAAAAAAACTAGATAAACAATAGGTTAGGTGTTCTATTATGATGTCTCTCCTGTGTCTCCTACACCAAGAAGGAGCCAGAGCTACTTGTACAAGTCATGTAAAAAACTAATAACAGAAAGCGACTTTCTCATACCCATCGCTGATGAACAAGTATTTTAATCCAGGTTTAATAGGATTAGGATCAGGTGTGCCAAAACATGTTTCGGCCAAAATCTCGAGCTTCAAGTCTTCTGTATCCACGTTGACTTCCACGTACAGAATTTTTCCCGAAGGTACAGTCACTGGAAAGTCTTCGCTTTTGTAATTGTCGATATACCTGTTATCGGGGAAGGTCTTCATTTCTAAAGCAAATTCTCCAAATCCATCTTTGGAGAGAACGATCTTTTTACTTTCGACTTTGAGAGCAACAGAGGAAACGATACCGGTGTTTGAGTAGCAACAGCTGAAGGGTATTTCAACTTCGCGCACACGCGTGATTATCGGTTGGTGTTCGACAGATATCTTCAACACCTTGTTTCTGTAACAGAAAGAATTCTTGGTATCCCTGCTCGTTGTGTGGCATTCCTTTAGTTCTGTGCGAAGAATGAAGTGAGTTTGGGTCTCTGTGGCTCCACAATTCATATCACTGAGACGGAGATGATCCACTCTTATGCCCGGAAGAAATTTCTTTGGAATGCTGATGAACATCTCGTCTTTAACACAAGTAACATTTACTCCTGAAGAAAGATCAGATATTGAATAGAAGAGAAGCAAAAAAAGCATTACTAAGAGTTACGAAGAGGCCATTATCTAAATTGAACAATGGATATATGTGTCAGGTGGAATTCAAGGCCCTATTCACACTTGGCGGGATACAGTTAGAACTCCGTACAAACTTTTCCGCTCATTGGAAAACAGATTAGAAGCTTTCAAATCCATATTAAGTTGGAAATATCTGAAGAACGACATTCACTGGCGGTAGAAACGCTTGGCTGCAATTTTGATCGGGTGCAAAAATAGAAAATCGACGTCAGTTTTGGTTTAGTGAAGACGTTAATGATAGCAGGCTACCTATTTTATGAACTTTCTATAACGCAACTTTATTGAGCGTCGTGAATTCAAAACCAAAGTAAACCAAAAGGCCAATCAGAAATTACCACTAAGAATCAATAAAAATTCGTAGTAAAAACAAACAAACTCCTTCAGGAAAACGCGAGTGACAAAGTCTAAATTGGTTTTATTTTTTTGTTGCGTCTGATTGGCTGAGAGGGTGGCGCGAATTTCCAGACCAATCACAGAGCGGAGTGAGGCTGAAACAAGAGGAATACTGGGTAAGATTTGACACTCATGATCATTAAAACAATGCTCGAGATGATACGTTACCTGGTGACTGTGTTGGTTCTATGATTGGTGGCTGAGTTGTAGGCGCTGCAAAAAGGAATAAAGAAACTTGAATTCTCACACGAGCAAAAGTAAAGCCTTGATGCTGTGTTTAGGCAAGTAAAAAGAAAATTCTTACCTTCTTTGTTCCCACAATAGCGTAATGAACACGCCGGAGGCTTTCGAAGCTCGTACACATAGAAGTCGCCGCAGTTTCGGATTTTAACGCTATTTTTCCATTGACAACATCCACCTGTCCAGTGATAACAGACTTGACGAGCTACCACACCTTCTTGCAAACGTGGATGTTTACCATTAAGCCAGCCTGGAGCGTGAGTACCGCAGCGTCTCATGGGTACACATTTCTCTGGAATCTGGTCACCACTTTCTCCCGTCATACGATACCACTTTGGTACCAGTATGTTATCAGGAGCTCTTCCATCGCACTGAACCCTACTTTGGTTAGAGTTACCCATTGCACGATCAGCTTGGTTTAGTTCTTGGTAGCCGCCAACAGAACATTCCGTGGCCTCTCCTGCAAAGTAACCATGATTTATTCCAAATTCACTCTAAAGTTAGGAGAAGGTAAGTGAAAGAAGAGT
This sequence comes from Pocillopora verrucosa, assembly GCF_036669915.1. NCBI lineage: Eukaryota > Metazoa > Cnidaria > Anthozoa > Scleractinia > Pocilloporidae > Pocillopora > Pocillopora verrucosa. The sequence continues at coordinate 8,508,826 of NC_089312.1, forward strand.
AACTTCGCAAGTGAATCAGTGAAAGACTGTTCCATTACTTGGCTTTTTATTCATGACATAACAATCTCACTTTCCATGCGAATTTTGAGCCCAGGAAGCTAAATACTCACCGCAGTATCGAAGTGAGCACGCAGGTGGTTTTTGCAGCTCATACAAATAAAATGCACCGCAATTCTTCACATTTATCTTGTTTTTCCATCGACAGCAGTTTTTTGACCAGTGATAACAAACGTCACGGCTTACTATACCGTCTGCGACAGACGGATGCTTTCCATTCAGCCAACCGGGCGCATGCGTACCACAGCGTTTTGTTTCAGGACATTTAGTTGGCATTCTGTCCCCAGCTGCACCAGTGAAGCGAAACCAGCCCGGGAGAGCGACATCTCGCTGATCACATTTCACTGAGCTTTGATCTTTGTTTCCCACAAGACGGTCGTAAGTGTTGAGGAGCTTGTATTTCCCACGAGAACATGGGTTGAATACTGAGGAAAACATCATAATTTAAAATATTAATGAGACTAAAACATGTGACCTCTCGCTATGACCTTTAAGTGAGTATGAGCCGTACAGGTATATCTGTTCTAGGGATCTTAGACTGTCTTAGACATACTTAAACTAGAGGAACTCAAAACTTTGGGAAAACTTTTGAATGCAATGATTAGAGAGCGAAAGATTTTTGGATGGAAAAGTGTTCCGTGAGGTTAATTTAAACAAAGGTGTTCACTCTTCCTGGTTTACTTTCATTCAATGGTTAGAGACATATCTAAGAGAGCAACCCTCAGCTGAGGGCGGCGCTTGAATTTCATCATATTACAACAAAACCACTGAGATTTTTGAACAAAATGTTTCAACGCTGCTTGTTTGAGTTACCTGGGTTTGGCGCTGTAGTCGGTGGTGGCAGCGTAATGAGCTCTGAAAAAGAATTCCATAAACTTTAGACTATGCAAAAGTTATTTATGGCTACTAAGGTTAAAGATCCCAAAGCAAGTCTTTCCTCGGACTACATGCCTCACTTCGCCATAACTTATCCTGGTTTCCAAAGTGAAAAGCAATATACCTCTTCAGCTTGCATGTTTTATTTTCCCAGCGTAGGAAATGTGATGATACACTTGAGAACTGTTTCTTTCCAATTTCCTTTTATTCACGTGCATATGAACGTATAATTAACTAAAGACAAAGGCAGAAATCTCCTTAATACTCTTACTGAGAAGAAAAAACAAACAAGCAAAAGAGATTCATCAGGAGAATTCTAATTCCTCTGGATGAGATTCTACTCCATTGCATGTAGTTTTCCACCATTTCTAAAGTTTACCGAGACACCAGGAACAATTTGCAATCACGATAAAGGGGGAGAGGGAGGGGGGAGCAGGGGGCATCGTATTTGTATAGTCTATCGCCAGGAGAAAATTATGAGAATCTTGATATTGCGTAGGAACACAATATGAAAACACAGCCTGACCTCCAACCCGGATCTTATAACTTTGAGGTCATCAGGCTAAGTCTTAGGCCACCAAGATTGCCACACCAACGTAATCTAACTGGAAGTGATTATCATCGCTATTTATGTCATTTCTATACCACCAAAACACAGAGTAGGGGGGGTCTTTGCGAGAAGGTTGACTTTATATAACGTTTTCAAGTGGCAAAGCAACAACAAAACAACGCCTGTACAAAAAAATATTCTTTAGTAATTCCTTTGGATAGAGGATGAAATAACTAACTCTTACCTCCTTTATTTCCACAGTAACGTAACGAACACGCTGGTGGTTTTTGCAGCTCGTACACATAAAAATCACCACAATTTCGGATCTTAATGTTCTGTTTCCATTGACAACATCCGCGTGTCCAATGATAACAGACTTGACGAGCTACCACACCTTCCCGGAGACTTGGATGTTTACCATTAAGCCAGCCTGGAGCATGAGTACCGCAGCGTCTCATGGGTACACATTTCTCTGGAATCTGGTCACCACTGTCTCCCGTCATACGATACCACTTTGGTACCAGTATGTTATCTGGAGCTCTTCCATCGCATTGTACCCTACTTTGGTCAGAGTTACCCATTGCACGATCAGCTTGGTTAAGTTCTTGGTAGCCGCCAACAGAACATTCCGTGGCCTCTCCTGCGAAGTAACCATGATTTATTCAAATTTCACTCTAAAGTTAGGAGAAGGTAAGTGAAAGAAGAGTAACTTCGCAAGTGAATCAGTGAAAGACTGTTTCATTACTTGGCTTTTTATTCATGACATAACAATCTCACTTTCCATGCGAATTTTGAGCCCAAGAAGCTAAATACTCACCGCAGTATCGAAGTGAGCACGCAGGTGGTTTTTGCAGCTCATACAAATAAAATACACCGCAATTCTTCACATTTATCTTGTTTTTCCATCGACAGCAGTTTTTTGACCAGTGATAACAAACGTCACGGCTTACTATACCGTCTGCGACAGACGGATGCTTTCCATTCAGCCAACCGGGCGCATGCGTACCACAGCGTTTTGTTTCAGGACATTTAGTTGGCATTCTGTCCCCAGCTGCACCAGTGAAGCGAAACCAGCCCGGGAGAGCGACATCTCGCTGATCACATTTCACTGAGCTTTGATCTTTGTTTCCCACAAGACGGTCGTATGTGTTGAGGAGCTTGTATTTCCCACGAGAACATGGGTTGAATACTGAGAAAAACATCATAATTTAAAATATTAATGAGACTTAAACATGTGGCCTCTCGCTATGACCTTTGAGTGAGTATGAGCCGTACAGGTATATCTGTTCTAGGGATCTTAGACTGTCTTAGACATACTTAAACTAGAGGAACTCTAAACTTTGGAAAAACTTTTGAATGCAATGACTAGAGAGCGAAAGATTTTTGGATGGAAAAGTGTTCCGTGAGGTTAATTTAAACAAAGGTGTTCACTCTTCCTGGTTTACTTTTATTCAATGGTTAGGGACGTATATAAAAGAGCGACCCTCAGCTGAGGGCGGCGCTTGAATTTCATCATATTATAACAAAACTACTGAGATTTTTGAACAAAATGTTTCAACGCTGCTTGTTGAGTTACCTGGGTTTGGCGCTGTAGTCGGTGGTGGCAGCGTAATGAGCTCTGAAAAAGAATTCCATAAACTTTAGACTATGCAAAAGTTATTTATGGCTACTAAGGTTAAAGATCCCAAAGGAAGTCTTTCCTCGGACTACATGCCTCACTTCGCCATAACTTATCCTGGTTTCCAAAGTGAAAAGCAATATACCTCTTCAGCTTGCATGTTTTATTTTTCCAGCGTAGGAAATGTGATGATACACTTGAGAACTGTTTCTTTCCAATTTCCTTTTATTCACGTGCATATGAACGTATAATTAACTAAAGACAAAGGCAGAAATCTCCTTAATACTTTTACTGAGAAGAAAAAAAAAACAAGCAAAAGAGATTCATCAGGAGAATTCTAATTCCTCTGGATGAGATTCTACTCCATTGCATGTAGTTTTCCACCATTTCTAAAGTTTACCGAGACACCAGGAACAATTTGCAATCACGATGAAGGGGGGGGGGGGGGGAGAAGGGGGCATTGTATTTGTATAGTCTATCGCCAGGAGAAAATAATGGGAATCTTGATATTGCGCAGGAACACAATATGAAAACACAGCCTAACCTCCAACCTGGATCTTTTAACTTTGAGGTCATCAGGCTCAGTCTTAGGTCACCGCGTTTGCCACATGAACATAATCTTACCGGAAGTGAGTATCATCGCTATTTACGTCATTTCTATACCACCAAAACACAGACAATTTTTCTTCAATGAGTAGAGGGGTCTTTGCGAGAAGGTTGACTTTATATAACGTTTTCAAGTGGCAAAGCAACAACAAAACAACGCCTGTACAAAAAAAATACTCTTTAGTAATTCCTTTGGATAGAGGATGAAATAACAAACTCTTACCTCCTTTGTTTCCACAGTAACGTAACGAACACGCTGGCGGTTTTTGCAGCTCGTACACATAGAAGTCGCCGCAGTTTCGGATTTTAACGCTATTTTTCCATTGACAACATCCACCCGTCCAGTGATAACAGACTTGACGAGCTACCACACCTTCTTGCAAACGTGGATGTTTACCATTAAGCCAGCCTGGAGCGTGAGTACCGCAGCGTCTCATGGGAACACATTTCTCTGGAATCTGGTCACCACTGTCTCCCGTCATACGATACCACTTTGGTACCAGTATGTTATCTGGAGCTCTTCCATCGCACTGAACCTTACTTTGGTTAGAGTTACCCATTGCACGATCAGCTTGGTTAAGTTCTTGGTAGCCGCCAACAGAACATTCCGTGGCCTCTCCTGCAAAGTAACCATGATTTATTCAAAATTCACTCTAAAGTTAGGAGAAGGTAAGTGAAAGAAGAGTAACTTCGCAAGTGAATCAGTGAAAGACTGTTCCATTACTTGGCTTTTTATTCATGACATAACAATCTCACTTTCCATGCGAATTTAGAACCCAAGAAGCTAAATACTCACCGCAGTATCGAAGTGAGCACGCAGGTGGTTTTTGCAGCTCATACAAATAAAATGCACCGCAATTCTTCACATTTATCTTGTTTTTCCATCGACAGCAGTTTTTTGACCAGTGATAACAAACGTCACGGCTTACTATACCGTCTGCGACAGACGGATGCTTTCCATTCAGCCAACCGGGCGCATGCGTACCACAGCGTTTTGTTTCAGGACATTTAGTTGGCATTCTGTCCCCAGCTGCACCAGTGAAGCGAAACCAGCCCGGGAGAGCGACATCTCGCTGATCACATTTCACTGAGCTTTGATCTTTGTTTCCCACAAGACGGTCGTATGTGTTGAGGAGCTTGTATTTGCCACGAGAACATGGGTTGAATACTAAAAAAACATAATTTAAAATATTAATGAGACTTAAACATGTGACCTCTCGCTATGACCTTTAAGTGAGTATGAGCCGTACAGGTATACCTGTTCTAGGGATCTTAGACTGTCTTAGACATACTTAAACTAGAGGAACTCTAAACTTTGGAAAAACTTTTGAATGCAATGATTAGAGAGCGAAAGATTTTTGGATGGAAAAGTGTTCCGTGAGGTTAATTTGAACAAAGGTGTTCACTCTTCCTGGTTTACTTTCTTTCAATGGTTAGGGACATATCTAAGAGAGCAACCCTCAGCTGAGGGCGGCGCTTGAATTTCATCATATTACAACAAAACCACTGAGATTTTTGAACAAAATGTTTCAACGCTGCTTGTTTGAGTTACCTGGGTTTGGCGCTGTAGTCGGTGGTGGCAGCGTAATGAGCTCTGAAAAAGAATTCCATAAACTTTAGACTATGCAAAAGTTATTTATGGCTACTAAGGTTAAAGATTCCAAAGCAAGTCTTTCCTCGGACTACATGCCTCACTTTGCCATAACTTATCCTGTTTTCCAAAGTGAAAAGCAATAAACCTCTTCAGCTTTCATGTTTTATTTTTCCAGCGTAGGAAATGTGATGATACGCTTGAGAAATGTTACTTTCCAATTTCCTTTTATTTACGTGCATATGAACGCATAATTAACTAAAGACAAAGGCAGAAATCTCCTTAATACTTTTACTGAGAAGAAAAAAAAATAACAAGCAAAAGAGATTCATCAGGAGAATTCTAATTCCTCTGGATGAGATTCTACTACATTGCATGTAGTTTTCCACCATTTCTAAAGTTTACTGAGACACCAGGAACAATTTGCAATCACGATGAAGGGGGGGGGGGGGAGTGGGGGAAAGGGGGCATTGTATTTGTATAGTCTTTCCCCAGGAGAAAATAATGGGAATCTTGATATTGCGTAGGAACACAATATGAAAACACAGCCTGACCTCCAGCCCGGATCTTTTAACTTTGAGGTCATCAGGCTTAGTCTTAGACCTCGGCGTTTGCCACATCAACATAATCTAACCGGAAGTGAGTATCATCGTTATTTACGTCATTTCTATACCACCAAAACACAGACAATTTTTCTACAATGAGTAGAGGGGTCTTTGCGAGAAGGTTGACTTTATATAACGTTTTCAAGTGGCAAAGCAACAACAAAACAACGCCTGTACAAAAAAAATACTCTTTAGTAATTCCTTTGGATAGAGGATGAAATAACTAACTTTTACCTCCTTTGTTTCCACAGTAACGTAACGAACACGCTGGCGGTTTCTGCAGCTCGTACACATAAAAATCACCACAATTACGGATCTTAATGTTCTGTTTCCATTGACAACATCCGCGTGTCCAATGGTAACAGACTTGACGAGCTACCACACCTTCCCGGAGACTTGGATGTTTACCATTAAGCCAGCCTGGAGCATGAGTACCGCAGCGTCTCATGGGTACACATTTCTCTGGAATCTGGTCACCACTGTCTCCCGTCATACGATACCACTTTGGTACCAGTATGTTATCAGGAGCTCTTCCATCGCACTGAATCCTACTTTGGTCAGAGTTACCCATTGCACGATCAGCTTGGTTAAGTTCTTGGTAGCCGCCAGCAGAACATTCCGTGGCCTCTCCTGCAAAGTAACCATGATTTATTCAAATCTCACTCTAAAGTTAGGAGAAGGTAAGTGAAAGAAGAGTAACTTCGCAAGTGAATCAGTGAAAGACTGTTCCATTACTTGGCTTCTTATTCATGACATAACATCTCACTTTCCATGCAAATTTTGAGCCCAGGAAGCTAAATACTCACCGCAGTATCGAAGTGAGCACGCAGGTGGTTTTTGCAGCTCATACAAATAAAATGCACCGCAATTCTTCACATTTATCTTGTTTTTCCATCGACAGCAGTTTTTTGACCAGTGATAACAAACCTCACGGCTTACTATACCGTCTGCGACAGACGGATACTTTCCATTCAGCCAACCGGGCGCATGCGTACCACAGCGTTTTGTTTCAGGACATTTTGTTGGCATTCTGTCCCCAGCTGCACCAGTGAAGCGAAACCAGCCCGGGAGAGCGATATCTCGCTGATCACACTTCACTGAGCTTTGATCTTTGTTTCCCACAAGACGGTCGTATGTGTTGAGGAGCTTGTATTTGCCACGAGAACATGGGTTGAATACTGAGAAAAACATAATTTAAAATATTAATGAGACTAAAACATGTGACCTCTCGCTATGACCTTTAAGTGAGTATGAGCCGCACAGGTATACCTGTTCTAGGGATCTTAGACTGTCTTAGACATACTTAAACTAGAGGAACTCAAAACTTTGGGAAAACTTTTGAATGCAATGATTAGAGAGCGAAAGATTTTTGGATGGAAAAGTGTTCCGTGAGGTTAATTTGAACAAAGGTGTTCACTCTTCCTGGTTTACTTTCTTTCAATGGTTAGGGACATATCTAAGAGAGCAACCCTCAGCTGAGGGCGGCGCTTGAATTTCATCATATTACAACAAAACCACTGAGATTTTTGAACAAAATGTTTCAACGCTGCTTGTTTGAGTTACCTGGGTTTGGCGCTGTAGTCGGTGGTGGCAGCGTAATGAGCTCTGAAAAAAAATTCCATTAACTTTAGACTATGCAAAAGTTATTTATGGCTACTAAGGTTAAAGATTCCAAAGCAAGTCTTTCCTCGGACTACATGCCTCACTTTGCCATAACTTATCCTGGTTTCCAAAGTGAAAAGCAATATACCTCTTCAGCTTACATGTTTTATTTTTCCAGCGTAGGAAATGTGATGATACGCTTGAGAAATGTTACTTTCCAATTTCCTTTTATTTACGTGCATATGAACGCATAATTAACTAAAGACAAAGGCAGAAATCTCCTTAATACTTTTACTGAGAAGAAAAAACAAACAAGCAAAAGAGATTCATCAGGAGAATTCTAATTCCTCTGGATGAGATTCTACTACATTGCATGTAGTTTTACACCATTTCTAAAGTTTACTGAGACACCAGGAACAATTTGCAATCACGATGAAGGGGGAGGGGGGGAGTGGGGAGAAGGGGGCATTGTATTTGTATAGTCTTTCCCCAGGAGAAAATAATGGGAATCTTGATATTGCGTAGGAACACAATATGAAAACACAGCCTGACCTCCAGCCCGGATCTTTTAACTTTGAGGTCATCAGGCTTAGTCTTAGACCTCCGTGTTTGCCACATCAACATAATCTAACCGGAAGTGAGTATCATCGTTATTTACGTCATTTCTATACCACCAAAACACAGACAATTTTTCTACAATGAGTAGAGGGGTCTTTGCGAGAAGGTTGACTTTATATAACGTTTTCAAGTGGCAAAGCAACAACAAAACAACGCCTGTACAAAAAAAATACTCTTTAGTAATTCCTTTGGATAGAGGATGAAATAACTAACTTTTACCTCCTTTGTTTCCACAGTAACGTAACGAACACGCTGGTGGTTTCTGCAGCTCGTACACATAAAAATCACCACAATTTCGGATCTTAATGTTCTGTTTCCATTGACAACATCCGCGTGTCCAATGATAACAGACTTGACGAGCTACCACACCTTCCCGGAGACTTGGATGTTTACCATTAAGCCAGCCTGGAGCGTGAGTACCGCAGCGTCTCATGGGTACACATTTCTCTGGAATCTGGTCACCACTGTCTCCCTTCATACGATACCACTTTGGTACCAGTATGTTATCAGGAGCTCTTCCATCGCACTGAACCCTACTTTGGTCAGAGTTACCCATTGCACGATCAGCTTGGTTAAGTTCTTGGTAGCCGCCAGCAGAACATTCCGTGGCCTCTCCTGCAAAGTAACCATGATTTATTCAAATTTCACTCTAAAGTTAGGAGAAGGTAAGTGAAAGAAGAGTAACTTCGCAAGTGAATCAGTGAAAGACTGTTCCATTACTTGGCTTTTTATTCATGACATAACATCTCACTTTCCATGCGAATTTTGAGCCCAGGAAGCTAAATACTCACCGCAGTATCGAAGTGAGCACGCAGGTGGTTTTTGCAGCTCATACAAATAAAATGCACCGCAATTCTTCACATTTATCTTGTTTTTCCATCGACAGCAGTTTTTTGACCAGTGATAACAAACCTCACGGCTTACTATACCATCTGCGACAGACGGATACTTTCCATTCAGCCAACCGGGCGCATGCGTACCACAGCGTTTTGTTTCAGGACATTTTGTTGGCATTCTGTCCCCAGCTGCACCAGTGAAGCGAAACCAGCCCGGGAGAGCGATATCTCGCTGATCACACTTCACTGAGCGTTGATCTTTGTTTCCCACAAGACGGTCGTATGTGTTGAGGAGCTTGTATTTGCCACGAGAACATGGGTTGAATACTGAGAAAAACATCATAATTTAAAATATTAATGAGACTTAAACATGTGACCTCTCGCTATGACCTTTGAGTATGAGCCGTACAGGTATACCTGTTCTAGGGATCTTAGACTGTCTTAGACATACTTAAACTAGAGGAACTCTAAACTTTGGAAAAACTTTTGAATGCAATGATTAGAGAGCGAAAGATTTTTGGATGGAAAGTGTTCCGTGAGGTTAATTTAAACAAAGGTGTTCACTCTTCCTGGTTTACTTTCATTCAATGGTTAGGGACATATCTAAGAGAGCAACCCTCAGCTGAGGGCGGCGCTTGAATTTCATCATATTACAACAAAACCACTGAGATTTTTGAACAAAATGTTTCAACGCTGCTTGTTTGAGTTACCTGGGTTCGGCGCTGTAGTCGGTGGTGGCAGCGTAATGAGCTCTGAAAAAAATTTCCATTAACTTTAGACTATGCAAAAGTTATTTATGGCTACTAAGGTTAAAGATTCCAAAGCAAGTCTTTCCTCGGACTACATGCCTCACTTTGCCATAACTTATCCTGGTTTCCAAAGTGAAAAGCAATATACCTCTTCAGCTTACATGTTTTATTTTTCCAGCGTAGGAAATGTGATGATACGCTTGAGAAATGTTACTTTCCAATTTCCTTTTATTTACGTGCATATGAACGCATAATTAACTAAAGACAAAGGCAGAAATCTCCTTAATACTTTTACTGAGAAGAAAAAACAAACAAGCAAAAGAGATTCATCAGGAGAATTCTAATTCCTCTGGATGAGATTCTACTACATTGCATGTAGTTTTACACCATTTCTAAAGTTTACTGAGACACCAGGAACAATTTGCAATCACGATGAAGGGGGAGGGGGGGAGTGGGGAGAAGGGGGCATTGTATTTGTATAGTCTTTCCCCAGGAGATAATGATGGGAATCTTGATATTGCGTAGGAACACAATATGAAAACACAGCCTGACCTCCAACCCGGATCTTTTAACTTTGAGGTCATCAGGCTTAGTCTTAGACCTCCGTGTTTGCCACATCAACATAATCTACCCGGAAGTGAGTATCATCATTATTTACGTCATTTCTATACCACCAAAACACAGACAATTTTTCTACAATGAGTAGAGGGGTCTTTGCGAGAAGGTTGACTTTATATAACGTTTTCAAGTGGCAAAGCAACAACAAAACAACGCCTGTACAAAAAAAATACTCTTTAGTAATTCCTTTGGATAGAGGATGAAATAGCTAACTTTTACCTCCTTTGTTTCCACAGTAACGTAACGAACACGCTGGCGGTTTCTGCAGCTCGTACACATAAAAGTCACCACAATTACGGATCTTAATGTTCTGTTTCCATTGACAACATCCGCGTGTCCAATGATAACAGACTTGACGAGCTACCACACCTTCCCGGAGACTTGGATGTTTACCATTAAGCCAGCCTGGAGCGTGAGTACCGCAGCGTCTCATGGGTACACATTTCTCTGGAATCTGGTCACCACTGTCTCCCGTCATACGATACCACTTTGGTACCAGTATGTTATCTGGAGCCCTTCCATCGCACTGAACCTTACTTTGGTTAGAGTTACCCATTGCACGATCAGCTTGGTTAAGTTCTTGGTAGCCGCCAACAGAACATTCTGTGGCCTCTCCTGCAAAGTAACCATGATTTATTCCAAATTCACTCTAATGTTAGGAGAAGGCAAGTGAAAGAAGAGTAACTTCGCAAGTGAATCAGTGAAAGACTGTTCTATTACTTGGCTTTTTATTCATGACATAACATCTCACTTTCCATGCGAATTTTGAGCCCAGGAAGCTAAATACTCACCGCAGTATCGAAGTGAGCACGCAGGTGGTTTTTGCAGCTCATACAAATAAAATGCACCGCAATTCTTCACATTTATCTTGTTTTTCCATCGACAGCAGTTTTTTGACCAGTGATAACAAACCTCACGGCTTACTATACCATCTGCGACAGACGGATGCTTTCCATTCAGCCAACCGGACGCATGCGTACCACAGCGTTTTGTTTCAGGACATTTTGTTGGCATTCTGTCCCCAGCTGCACCAGTGAAGCGAAACCAGCCCGGGAGAGCGACATCTCGCTGATCACATTTCACTGAGCTTTGATCTTTGTTTCCCACAAGACGGTCGTATGTGTTGAGGAGCTTGTATTTGCCACGAGAACATGGGTTGGAAGCTGGAGATAAAAAATGAATGGTTAATCAAATCCATTCATCGAATTCCGTAGTTAGTGGCCACGGAATTTAAATTGATCTAGCAGCGGCAATAATTTTGGATTTCGTTCGCTATTGTGAATAATATTTTTGTTGGCTTAACTGAGGCTCGTTAAGTCGCACAATGAAATGTTTACAAAGCGTGCCATGATCATTTGTAGCCCATCATCTTGCAAATTATACAATAAACGTAATTATACTCGCATTTTGATTGGTATCTCGCCATTATCTGTCAGAGGACAAACGCATCCTGTGGACGTGTAATTCTTTCAACTTCAAATAAATAGTGTTTTCTTTTCACCTAAACACAAAGAAATTTTTCATAGATCTAATTGTTACGTTTTGGTCACGTTCTTTCGAACTTGAGAGGGTTATTGCGGTTTCCATTTTTTGTTTTATTTCTCATTAGTCTCATCATAAAGAAGCAGCGTAGTCTAATTCCATACCAAAGTTTTTTGGATCATCCTCAGGTTCCCCTCCTTCATCTGTTATTCCATCAACAATTGTGCCAGCTGAGATTTTATCAGTATCAAACCCCGCATCTTCAGGACGAAACTCTTCACCATGGACCACAGAATTTTCATTTAGCTGATCATCCTTTTCAATGTCCTCGTCTTTCTCTGGCAGATTTCCTTCGTCATCAACGGGCTGGTTATTATTTAGTGCAACGGGATGTTTGAAAAATCTCTTCCAAGGTTCTTCAGTGTCTCCTTTATCACCTATTGATTGAAATGCATGTTATTTAAAATCCATCATTGTTTGTTGCCAGCTGTTTAACAGTTAATATAAATCTCAAGACAGTTTCAATATAAATATACATACATACCAAAATGTGACGGATCTTCCTCTGGTTCAGCTGGTTCATCTCTCACTTCATCAGTGGTTGCTTTTTTTGGATCTTCAGCAGGGTCAAACCCTACATCTTTTGGACCAAACTCTTCATCACTGATCACAGACATTCCAACTTCCTGCTCATCCTGTTTGATATTCTGTTCTGGTTCCAGAAGCTCTCCCTTGTCTTCAACTAGCTGAACATCGACTTCTACAATGGAATCCTCGAAAGGGTCCTCTGAAGCCTCATCGTTATTTTCTTTATCACCTGTTCATTTAAAATTGTACTCACAATCCATCGACATGTCACAGGAACAGCGCCAGATTCAGGCAAGAAATACGATAACATTTTCAATCGATTACGAAATGGATTAATCTTGAAAAAAGGAAAAACAAACGAAGTACGTAAAACAGGCTGTGAATGGTTCGTAGTTTTATTTCTTGTCTAGAAGTCTCTCGACCGTCCTACAATTCAGTGTTGATGCATATAAAGAAAATTTTATTTTTCTGAACTCATTTTTTCAGCCATATGCTTACTTTGTGTGCATTCAGTTTTCCGCGATATATTTTTTTTTCATGGAAATTTTTTTGCAGCTTTTGTGATAACTTAGAGGCCCAGTACCCCACCTTAAAGAAGCAATTGTATTACTTACCATGTAATACTGGATCCTCCTCTGGTTCATTTTCTTCACCTTTCCTTTCATCAATGGTCACTCTGGATGGATCTTCATAAAAATCAAACGCAACATCTTTTGGATCAAACCCCTCTTCTTCTTCCGCCTCCTGATCATCCTCCTTACTTTTCTTGTCATGTTCCAGAAGATTTCCTTCGTCCCCAACAGGTTTGTTAACTATTATCTTTGGATTTTTAGGAGAATTTTCAGAATCTCCACCAGAATCTCCCCCAGAATCTCCTATGAAACCTAATTAGTCAGAAGTTTGTTAAAAATGCATCAATATTATTGTCCAAAGAAAACTTCGACGCAAGACGTGAATTTTTGCAACAGATAATCAACGAAACAAGTACCAGTTGAGTAGCTAATCCCGATAAGTTTAAGACGAGAAACTAAAATTTTTGTGCCGTTAATTTCTCTTGCAGGATTGTAATTGCGTAAACATATAGTAAGGCAGGGAAACGCAGGGCGGTCTTCTTACCGGGGTAGGACGCGTCCATATTTATCTTTTACATTTTTTTTAAAACTTTCCTTCTGTGAATTTCGCACATGCCACTTGATACTGTAGCACAATAGAATTACCTCAGAAAATAAAATTTCGACGCGTTTGAAGAAATTCGCAGGCAGTTTCGGAGTTTTACACAAATTTCAGGCCTGCATTGTGAAAGCAAGTCTCTAACTACAGGTATGAGCCTTTTTATGTAGATCTTACATTAAAAATATGGTGGCAATTGCGTATGGAAGCTAAAATATATATTAAGAAATAACCGTAAAAAATCTTCAATGATAATTCGAACGCCCACCTATTGTTTTAATAAGAAAAAGCACGAGTGTTGAAAAAATGATTTGATGAGAGAAAATTTGTTAGTCTTGCTTTTACAACACCTTTTGTTATTCAAATGACTAGGTGCGAGAATCTCGAAAAAAGTTTCAAAAATCAGTTCTTTGCAGACCGCAATTTAGAAACCCATTCTATTTTACACTTCAGAAACAACATCTCGCAGAATAGTCTTACACGTAATAATAGAAATCTTCCAGCGTTATTTAACTATCTTTATCACCTGAATTTGCTTCACACTCCGTCGTAAGCTCCAAGAAATTGGACACGTGTCTAAAGCGTATTGGTAAGTAGATTTTCACGGGAATTACAAAAGACTAAGAACGATTCAACCCAAAAAGATTCGTCTCGTAAATCTTCTGATGTGAACATTACACAGCAAATTACGAAGCAAATAGAGCGCATTTTAGAACTGCATGAGATGGAACTATGCTGAACTACCGCGGTAGTGCGTGTTAATACCTATTTTTAAGCGATACACCGTAAACGAATTGCCTGGAATATTACCTTGAATGTCTTTGCCTGAGAGTTCAAAAGCTCCTGCACACAGCAAAAAACAGCTTAAAAGTAGAACCTCGCGATTGTTCATGATGTCGTGAACTCCTCCAGAAGCTCTCACAGTCCTATACGGCTGAGGTATGCATCAGCAACAACAACCAAACTTAATTAATCAATGCGGAAGAAGTACTCCTTTTTATCTGCAGGTTGACCAATCAGAGAGCTGTATTGTATAAAGGTTATGACCCTCATCCAATCAGATTGTCGTTTTTCACGCTTTTCGTCATGTGAACACGGGTAGAGTGATAACCGCTGGGCGAAAGCAAAGTTAAAGTAGTCAAGGAAACGAATGATGTGAAATCGCACGGACTTGTAGCAGTTTTCTTACAGCAGAAAATATGTCAATCATTTTTAGACAAAAGTAACAATGATAAATTTATATTTTTAAAGCTCAGTGAATGATACCGGATTACACGTCATCACAAATTTCAGCGCAGACACAAATAAAATATATTGACTCGTTTGCTTTAGTAAGATGTATCCTGAAGATAGAATATAGGGCCTAGCAGCTGTGCCGTGAAAAACAATACCTCCATCTCGTGGCTAAAATGTCAGTTCTCTCTAATCAGTTGCAAAGGGTCGTTATTTCCACGAATTCTAACTCAGACAGCGGTTTTACACAAGAGGTGGGCCTCAGGGATTCTCCATAAGAGGTTGATTTATCTGTTCACTATTAACTTTCGGCCCTCTTGACACTGTTCCTAAAAATAAATGTTTAGATTAAAGGTTCGGCTGAGGAAGAACGCTTAGAAAAACTGGCCCCTACATTTTGTGTTGATTATTCATTTGGCGAAATGTTCTTGGCGAGTTTTGGGTGGGTATGCAAGAAAGGCGAGAGGAGGGGCCTTTTTTTGCGTCAAATGATTGTGCTGTTTCAACTCCTGCTTACAGGTGAAACAGCGAGAGAGTAATAACTTAAATTAGGAGACAACGCTGTTTTAAAACCAAGGTAGAGTAAAGTAGACAGCATATGTTACTGTTCCGTTACGGCGCAAGGAAAACAAGGAAGGAGGCGTAGTTTCTCAAATATAGTTAACTTCACTGCGTCTCATCATCTTACGAAAGAAAAAAAAACTATGAAAATTAAAGCTCGGGGAAAGCATCACCGGTGGCGGGTCAAGCTTGAGTAGTCCCTTTTGACGCGCGGTTCTTTCTTTATTTCACTTGATTCATCGACTCGTTTCTTATCGTTGGTCATCGGTCCCAAAGAATTCGTAACATAGTATTGCGAAAAAATGTCCATTCATGCGCCCAGAACTTCCCCTGGCTCAATCCCATTTGAAAGACGAGAGCGGCTGGAGACGAGAAACCCCAAACAGCGTTTTCGATATAAATTATTCAGATGGACAGAAGCGCGGGAAAATGTGAGTGACCAGGTATTTAAATTTTGCATCTGATTGGTTGAGGTGGCAGTTTTCTGAGCCAACCACAAAGCGCCGTGCAGTTCCGGATTGCTTCGAAACTCAACTGCAAATTGCTTAGTCAGAAATAAGGTGTTGATGATCAGGCTCAATATTACGCTGGATGTCTTGAATTTTGATTCGTGTGATTAGTCTTTTGTTACGTTTTCTGAACATGATAGACATCCTAAACCACTCGTTTTCTCCTTTCTTCCCTGCGAAGGCTTGGTGGTAGATGTCAAAGGAGAGGTAATTGTAGGTGCAAATGGAAGATTTCCCTAGCATTTGTCAACACAGCGATCAAAGGGAGGCATGCGCAAATTTTAACTTTTGGCCTACCGCACGTCTATTACCCGCGCAAAATTTAGCGGAATTCGTGAAAAATCAACCCGTCTCGCAAAATTTGCGAACAGAGGTGAAATATTCAAAATCAATCGTTGGGAAAAGGAAAATCATCTAAGACTTTTCGAACTCAAAATTTATTCAATTGTGTCGATTTACCGTTTTGTCTTGGAGCTTTTTTAAGGATTCAAGGGTGTAGAATGAGGGGGGGGGGGGAAGGGAGATCCCGTGACCTCCCTTCATAAGCTTTTTTTTTGTCACTTCGAATAAAACATGGCGTGGAGGTCGACATGACAATCTGGCGCGTACCCTCTGTTTGACTCAGTGTGACCCCCTACTTTGAAAAATCCTGGTTACGCTCCTGAATTCTTTTACACCTTTAAAACCTCGTGATTTACATTCTTTTGTGGCAACTTGGTATTGACAGCCTAGAAGCATGCACATGCACATGCGTTTGAGCCCGGTGTTTCGCTCTTTGATTGACAGTTTTAGTTGGACCAGCACTCGATGTACATAACGGATATCTTGGACAAAGCATCAAATTTTAAGACATGAGGGAGATCTAAATGTATTTACCACTATGGAAAACTGTAGGTATCGCTTCATATATGAGGTGTAACAACTTCTTACAATTACACCGTGTAGAAAAAATATGAGGACCATCATTCACAAAAAAGTTTTGTTTTTTTAACCAGAAGATATAAATTATCTCAAGCAGAACTAAACTCTACATCTTGGTTCTATTTACGAATATTTACAAAAGCCTTTTTTTTTCTTTTCTTTAAACTTCAGTAGCTCAACTACCTCTTACAGCATCTCGAGTCATATGCGATGTCGCCTAGGAGTAAAATGTATACAAAGATGCGAACATTCAAACAAGAGTCGTATCTACTCATTCAAGCTTTAAAACGTTCATGACTTCCCACAATCTTTTTCGTGGAATTTCTTAGCTTATGTATTTCATGAGCAATGATCTGGAAGTGGGTTTCAACTTAAGTGGAAACAACCATTCAGTCAGAAAATTTCTTGTTTTGCTTTTCTCTGGACGATCACTTTGAACCATTTTACAAGACTTTCGATGACCCACGCCCAAATCGGCTGATACTCCAGGCTTAGAAAAATGACCACGACATTGCAGACACGTGAGAAACCTGTCCAAGTGAAACATGTTTGTAGCATTTGAAATCGACTATAGTTAGAAATAAATAATTGGGCGTTTTAAACGGTTTTCGTCCAAGCAGGTAAGGATTAACCATGGAAAAGTTGAATGCTTGTAAAGCTGGAAATTTGGTTTAGAAGAAGCCAACGAGGAACAATACGACTTGATGGTGATCACAGCACGAGTTTAATCAGACGTAAATCTCATCCATCTAAGAAAAAAAGACAAAAAATATAACTTATCAAGAATTATACCAATACAGAACCTCTTCCCTTTCAGAGAAAAAAATCTTAGCGCTTATGTATACTTACTGCTTCCAGAGAAGTTATTTGATTCAGCACCGCGCGATGGTGTTTGTGACTGTTAACAATGAATACTTGCCATCGACAAATTGAATAATGGTCGAGATAAAGCGATTTTTTTTTTCCTTTTAGATAAACTAGCATCTAATTTCTCCTGAAAATATAACCCCGGAATAAAAAATTAGGGTCACGAGCCATGAGGAAATGGTCACCAGATAAAGAAGCTCTGGATTGTGAACAGCACCTTTGGAAATGTTAAGACAGCAGTGTGGAGAATATGTATATTAATCTAGGATGTAAACGGTTAAATGGAAATACCACTAATGTTATATCGTATTTCTTATGAATGGACGATAAATGATTTATTTTTATTGTGAATATAGATACACTTCAGAATGTGAACCTCTCTAAAAATCCCATTATTTTTGGGTTATGGGAAAAAGTGTCTAAGCAAGACTTCCATTTTTTTTTTGGCTTGTACCTGAATAGCATTGTTTCACGCATTAAACGCTGCAAAAATACATTTGGTTGTGAAATTACATTTCGTTTGAGTGTGAAGGGAAATTTGGGATTGTGTTGATCGTGTTTCATTGCACCCTGTAAATGGTCCAGAAAACTTGCTCCAAACTCTGCCAACCAATCAGACACAAAACCAACACAAATAGTTCAAATAACTAATTAATGAACCGTTCCCTCGGAAGGGGCTTTTTCAGTGCCATCGCAAACAAACAATGAAACAAATACTTCACATCAAGAACAAGTGGTTGACCATTCAATCTAGCAGGAGGCATATCAGTTGGCTGTTTTCAGTACAAGCCAATGAGTTGAATTTTGGGTAACCGAGAACCAATCCAGGAAATGGCGAGATAGATATTTGAACCCAGGACCCGCATTTACCACACAGGTAGACAGTTCCCACTTAACCAAGCGTGATTCATTCACTCGCGTTTTCCCGCGCTTCAAGCGTTTGCTTGTTTTTCTTTGAGTTCTTATTGGCTACCTTAGAGATAACCTTTGATCTGATTTGTTATTGTGACTACTTCAATTTTAGTTACATCTACTGTAGGCTTACCGTGTGGTCAACTGATGAAAGGTTTTGTCTCAAATGAGGTGGGGTGGCGCGTCGAGTTTTCACTGAGGGAGTGAACACCAGAGATTTGGCTTCGCAGCCATCATCCATCTGCTCAACACTCCTCATGAATCCTGAGGGTGTGAATGGTGTGTCAGTGGTACTTGGTAGTCTCCTGTTGCCAGGAGTATGAGCTGAACGACGCCTTTCATGCTTTCTTGGGGAAACAAAATCTTTTGGATGAGACGTAGACTTAGTTCGCTTGTGTTTGATTGCAGGGGAGTCACCGGCATGGATCACACCTGAAGGTGTTTTAAAACCTAGTCTGGAGAGGAAGGGTGTACCTCTGAATACCGGCATTTTAGGCGTGAAGCAATCTGGAGAATCTACCACATCAAAAGCCACTCGTCTCTTCAGTGTTGGTGTACTTGTTACAGGCGTGTTCCTCCCTGGGATGGGTGACAGCGGAGTTCTTGTTAACTTTACTGCCGGAGACTCAGCTGAGTTTACCGGAGTTGAAGAAGCGAGATTTTTCACACAACTGGCCTGCAGTGAACAAAGCAGACAATATGGTTCGTAATGCAATTACCGTTTGCCATATGTTCACATAAAAAATGGTTTGCTTCTTTCGATAATCTTTTAATTTTAAATCTTTTACGCACTTTTATACATAGAAAGGAACCGCTATTCACACTAAATTTTTAAATATTGATTCTGTTATTTTAGGGTTTCAATTCACCATTTATCATTGCAAGTATGAGCAAGTCTTCACCGGCAAAATCAAAACTGAATAAAAAGCAGATAAGAGTAGTTTACGAGATTAGGACTCGATTCGTAATGACACTGAAAAAGTCTTAAGAGAACTCGAGTTTTCAAAATTTCAGGGTGTGCGTTTAAATCTTTAGTCGGTTGCTCGGTCAATATCGCTCACTGCAAATGGACGCGTTTAGTCACTGAACGTTTCAAAAATACTAAAAAAATTAAATTACGAAACAAACCTTCTTTGAGCGCGGGATAAACGGAGGAGTGCCGGGATGCATCTTCTCAAACTACGATAAATCAAGAGCAGCAGTTTTAGTCCAAGAATGTAAAGTAAATCCCGGCCTCTAGAGAATGTCTCTCCATCAAGCAACTCTGGGACATATAGAACTGACTCTGGAGAACAAACGCTGGGTCAAAATATATTTTCTCTAGCGAGGGTAAACGTGACCAACGCTCTACACGTAGGTTTACAACTAAAGAAATCGTTCTCGTAATTGAACTGCAATCAACCTTGCCTTTAAGACATGTGTTGATCCTTACTTCCCACTTAGCTGTTCGCAGCCACATGTCGGCAGCGAAGCAAATTTCAGTGGGTTCTTCGTTCTTTTGATGGAATACGATCACAGCTAACTATGACACAAAGTTTTACGTTTAGACAAGATTTTCGTGTTCCTATCAGGAACAGCAATAACGTTATATTATCAAGAATGGCGTGTTTCGGGCCCAACTTCCGCCTGCAATAAAATCTCCAGTTTTTCCTGATGGACTAGTTGCAATCGTTCAGTTCTCTTGAAGTCAAAACACCTGCATGCCACACCCCATCTGTTTCCAATCTCTTCTCGTCCAACAGTAAGACCAAGCTTGGCCCGTACGGCGAGATACACCGTGAGCGCGTAGCTCCAGCAGTTTATTCATCGCATTTACACGAAACTCTCTAAACCCAAACGTTTTTTTCAGTGACGACGGAAGAAAAAGGTCTGCTGAACGAGACATAACGAGAAACTGGAATTTTGAACGAAGAGATGGGTTTCTTTATGTAACTCCTATGGCATATTGGTGTAGATGACACGGAAACATCTTAATGGGACAGAAATGTTAGAAAAAAGCCCCCCAAAAAATTAAGCTCACAAAGTCCTGAATATTGTACATCATAGAATATACAGAAGAAAGTGTTTTTGATTAATTGATTTTCAAACTAAGACAGCTAAGTGAGCAGAGCGTTGGCAGGGGCATTGTCCTAAAAGACCACAAGTGCCACAGGAGATAAAATCCTATCTTTGCATGAATTTACTTTTAAGAAAAACTTATAATAGCAGGACACCCCGGATTTGTGATAGCAAAACCTCCTGAGGCATAAAATGACTCTTCTGATGAAGCAATTTTCATCAGAGGGTAATTGTTCCTCTGTTCAGTCCCTAACTAAATTTTGAGCCACACCTCAAACAAAAAAACAAAATTTTCGAACCCTTTGTAAGAACTTCTGCCTAACAGGTCCATCAGGAAGGTCAATGACATGATTGTAGAGTTGCACCAAAGCCTCTGTTGTAGTTTGTTGGACAGCTTGTTTATGAGATGATCGGTCCATTTGCTGACAAAATGTGCGAGTAACTGGCAGTTCCTCCTGTGGAAAGAAAAAAAATTACATTTGACATTTATCAAAATTTCCTGACATTATGTGGAATGTTACAGGACCGTATTTCTTTACAGCATGTCTAAAGGAGAGACACCATATTTTAGTAACAAGTAGTTTTTGGGTGTGAAAGTTTTCTGGTCAGGAAAAAGAGAATGGTGATGGATTCTCAATACTTCTGGCCCTTTTACAAATTGTGCTCATGGAGTTCAGACATGATTAGCAAGTTTACCTCTGAGCAGCCAAGAAACAAAATAGCAAGTCAAACTTTAATGTCGGGTCATTTCTCGGTATGCTAACACAAATAAACTAGCATTTGAATTATTGGTTTCTGAGTGGAAAGTACAAACTAAAAACAACCATCAAGGCTTGAAATAATTTCCCAGATGGAATCAGTCAAGCTGTCTAGTCAAACCTATTTTTGTTCAAGACACAACCCATTTTTGGCCAGAAAAATATCCATATCTTGATAAATCCCTCTGTCCCAATACAGCAGTACTAAAAGCCTGAACTTACACTGTACATTGGAATTAATTTTTCCCCATACAGGCAAAAATTACCAAACAAAATGTCTGCCCATACAAGAATTTGACAGACAAAACCTTCATTTGACCTGACATACTTGTAATGTTTGTTGAACAGCTTTTATTTTGAGTCCTGATTATTCACCTTAGTGCTGGTGAAATTGGGGGATATCTACCTAACTGATTTGCGGCTCAGTAAATATCCACCACTATTCACCTTCACTTCTGTCAATGAATAATTGTTAAAAGGTGGGAAGAAACTATTTTTCAGTCACTCCTGGAAGTGAGAGGTGTAAAGGAATTGTAAAGTCACATACTGTAGAATGTCTTGAAATTGAATTGCACCCATATGGAGGCTGTCAACATTAATTAAGAGTACTTTGCACTGATTATTCGAAGTTTAGCCACAGCTTAAATAACAAAACTGCTTCCTAAACAATCCTCAGTTTAACTGAACCTTTAGTCTAAACATTTATTTTTGTGAACAGTGTCAAGAGAGCCAAAAGCTAACAGTGGAGAGACAACTATTTCATTAAATGAACCCTCTTGTAGAGAAAACCCGAAGCCCACTGATAATAGGTAAAACCATGGTTTGGGTTGTACCTCCTGGAAGTAACTGGCCCTCAATCTTTACATCTGTACCGCTGAGGGTTTGAATCCTTACAGATGACTCATATTTAGGTCACTTAGCCCAGACCAAAATTTTTGACCAATTTTACATCTTTCTAAATATTTTATAACTGGTCCCTGTAGTTCTAAGGGTGGATAACGCTTTCCACTGGATAAATCACTACCCACTGGATGGCTCAGTATGGATAATGCAGTGTGTTTTGTTATACTTATCTGCTGGATAGGGATTTATCAGTTGGATAGCATTATCCTCCCTTCCAACAGTCCGGCCCCAAGCATTAAAGTTATAGCTACAAATCAACATTTTTTTCATGGCTTTACAAAGTCATATACATGTTAATTGACAGAGGACAATTTATTCCGTCAATTGATGACTACACCAGGTTTGGTTTGCTTAAAAACAACTCACGCTTCCCTTTTTAAAACACTCCTCTGCTGCTTCAATCTCCTCCAACAGACCTTTGGGAATCTGTAAAGAGAAAATTCATTTACAAAAAAAGAAAAAGGAAAATCAATTTGGGAGTTTCCCAAAGATGTCGCAAAACCAAGAGGTTTGTCATCAAAGTCAGCTAAATTTGACAAATCGGCATGATGATATCAAAAAATATAATTTTCATAAAATCAGAGGCAGCACATGCAGGCTGAGTGCAAGCTGTTTCAACAGCTGCACTGTGACCAAAACTAAACAAATTGTTGGGGTGATATTGATTTAGAGCACTCTAGGATTGTTTTAAAATCACAGATAGAGCAACCCTAACAGTCAATCTAAGTGAAGATGTCTTTGACAAGGACCAAAGCAAACTCAAAGAATGAACCAGCAAATTAACTGCCCACAGGATGAGTGACTGAGACTGATCTTGAAGCCACAAATATTGCTTTTCATTTTAATTATTGTAGAAGTTAAGAGGGGTGTTGCAAGTTTCCTGAATGAATCAAAGGGCAAAGAGAAGAAAAACCAACACAGTGACTGTCCTGAATTACTTTTAGGATTAAATTGAAAAATGCTAATAGTAGTCAGTCAGATACATGTACTAACCTTGAAAAGTTCAGAAGCATGATGAATCATGGAGGCAACCAACTTGTGCATAACTGTCATGTCTTCTGGAATGTGACTCAAGCATGTCACTTTCTGATTTTTTACCAAATAAATGACCAGAAAGGACATAAGAAAATAGGTTGATTGGATTTTTCCATATTACACAATTTCTATGGTACTGTTAAATTATAAATACCTGTAGTTACATTAACTGTAACAATAGAATGTGGATCTTGAATTCAAGTTTGCCTCAGTTGAAAGATTTATTGATCAAGTTACCCTATTCACCCTAATGTAAAAACTACCAGACAGTACTACAGTATATTTTCTCTACACATTTCCCATTTCACTGAAAGGGAGAATTTATTTAACAATCAAGAGCATCTTAAGCTGTGTCTTTAAAAAGGAGAATTTATTCAACAATCAATAGCATCTTGAGCTGTGTCATCAAAAGCAAGATAAATGTACAATACCTCTTTGAAGCCCATAATGTTGGGTGAAAAAACCACAGCAAGGTTGTGGGCTGTCATTTTATTGTAAGGATTCTTAGAGGTAAGATTAAGGAGTTCCAACAACTGCTGTAACAGCATTCTGTTTGGAGGCGGCACCAACAAGAAGAGAAGCTGGAATGCTTCAATCATCTTAGCACTGGATTCATCATTACGGATCTCTACACAATCATAAGATCAGTTCATGGTTACCATATGGAAGTCATGTCTTAAGTTGTACAGTGTATGTAATTATAGAAAATAAATACTCTCAACATCAAATAGAAAAACTACAAATTAAACTAAAGGAACTTTTATAAACATAAACAAAAAAAAATTTGTTCATGCTCAGGATCGACACTACTTTCTCTTGTTTTCAGTGAGAAACTTTTTTTTTTTAAATTTTTTCTTATTATTAGTTTTTGTAACGCAATTCACTCATGAAAATCATTCAATCTGTTTTCTTTGTTTTGACCATCTACTGCCACTTTTTGCCAGTCCATTACCAAAATTCTCCAAAAATTATGATCATTTTTAGTCCGCATGCTACAATTTTTTCTTATGTGGGATCAAGGAAGGCTATCCTGTAGCCAATCAAAACATAGGGCTGGCTTCATATTGCCCATGGGTGCTGCCAGCTATATATTAATTACTGATAAATAGGTTTACATGTATGCAAGATACAAATCAATACCAAGGTTAACATAAACAGTTCTTATACACATTAAATTATAAGTTGATCACCAGAGGTCCTTCTGAAGTTTGGCTACAATTGAAAGTACAGTGCTGTACCTGTGATTTGTAAGTAAGCATCCAAAGGAGCATTTGTCAGAAGAGGTTCTGGGAGATCTCCGAGGAAGATTTTAAGAACAGATGCTACATCATGTGGAGTGAATCTTCCATTTTCAAAGTTAACTGGGTCTTCTTTGTCAAGTATTTCTTTTAGTTCTTCTTGTCTTTTCTTGTTGCCAGAAACTCTAAACAACCCCTCCTTGTCCACATCTGTAATAAAGTAACAAACATATTTTGATCAATGGCAAACAAATGGAATTAATTATACTCAGACAGCAATATTAGGCCCTCGAGAAAGAATCAAACTAATTCACCAGCACAGTCAAAACTTAAGCACATTTAAAGGGTGTTTGTAGGTTACACTTCAGAATTTCAAGACTGAGTTAGCAAGAAATTCCTTTTAATTATAAACTATTAAATTGCAAGGTTTATGGAGGATTTTGTCTCCTCTTAAATGTACAGCACTCCATAAATATTTTAAGCAACCTGGAATTAATGACTTACATGACTTTAAGTAATTTATAAGAGTTGAGATTCTGAGAACAGCTTCCTCTGTTAGCAAATGGCCAAATATTTTATGACTCCCTGAAAGGAAAAAAATCATCCATGCTAAGAATAATAATCAACAACCAAAGCAGGCTGGTATACATGTACTGTGCCTTGATGTAAATCTGGTAGCCTGCACAATAACAAAGCTGGGAGTAAAGCCTACAAAAGTTTTTGAATAATGTCTAGTGATGAGATGAAAGGCATGGAGCTAAATGTCATAAAAATACTTCATCACAATTTTCATTATTATTAATATTTTTTTGAGGAATATCAAGGAATAATGCTTACAATAATTCTAACATTGCTGAGCTTATAATTTATGGTTATTACAGTATTAACATAATATAAATTAAAATTATTTCATGGACGATCAAGAGACTCAAACATACAGTGTATGTCAAGGTAGTTAGACTTTTCAACAATCGCAGAGGACCTGGCCAACCATTTTATAGAAGAGCTTACTTTTTTGAGGATTTCACCGCTTAAGACAGTGTTATCGTGAACAGAGGCGCTCCAGTTCTCTTTATAAAAATAAAGCCGGCAATATAATAAGGCCTCTTATCACAGAATATCAGTAAGATTAAGCTAACAAATTGTCATTTGTCGAGCAGCAGGAAAAATTTTACTTTGTAGCATTACTGTTTTTTATATTCTCTCTGAGAATCATAACACTTTAGAGTATTTTTTTAAATTGATGGGAACTCATTCTATTAGCCTTTTTTCACCTCTTCTGCTGATGATCTTGTTTATCTTTTCCGATGATTTGTAGAAAAAACTTTTCTGTGCAGGTTCCGAATTACTTTCGATCTCCAGATTTCTCGCGACATCCCCCGTGTGTTCAAGTTGTTGTAATTCTTCAAGCATGGTGATCTCCAAAATTCTAGTAAGTCGACTAAGGCACACTCTGGCATGAGAATCCTTGGAGTCTTTCTTGCTCATTGTTTCATAGAAATTAGTAGCAATCAGTTCCCAGTTTATCCGAATAAAAACTTCTGCTTTGGTGTCACTTTCTCCTCAGTCAAAAAGACCGCGATTTAGTGACCTCGCCAATCAAATTTAACGGTTCAGTTACTGACCAATCAGAAAGCTCAAACTAGCTCAGCGGTTATTAGAGCGGGCTCAGTTTCATCCAAGATGGTGGTCGTCAGCGATCCCCGAAGTGTCTAGGTCTTTCAAAGTGACAGAATTATCTTCTTACCGATAAAGCTAATAATTGGATATGCCAGACAGAAACTTTTGAGCCTTTGCCTCAATCATGGCTTCAACAGTTGGAAACCTCTAGGCCTTGTACTAAATTGCGCACGTTTCAGAGCCATGCGAAGAATGTTTTAAACTTGGCGCGCGCTGGAACGTGTTGCTGTCACCAAAGTCACGAGATTTAAAGAAATGCAGGTAACTAAGTTTTTTTCCCCGTGGATCATAAATAATTGACGGTGTTAACGAATTCTGGGTGGCAAAAGATCGGCGTTAAGATCAAGAAGTCGTGGGTATCAGTCAGACTTCTGATTACTTTTTTCATCTGCTTCCTTAGGAAATATTTCCAAGCTCAAGTGCGTTTGTATTCACCCCGTCTACTGAATCAAAAACAACTGGCTACAAGTTAGCAACATATGCCACATAATGGCTTGAGAGGAAGAGGACACTGCAAATGGATTGAGTGGCTTTTATTTTATTGAATATACCAGTACGTGACAGCTATCGAAATTCGATACGATTGCATACCATTGTATTGGATACAGCCGCGCCATTTTGTGTACCGACAGAGACACATTCAAAAGATTTTCCGGCGTTGACTGCCCATATCTAACGCTCTTTAAACATCCTGTTTGTCTGTGGCTTCTATCATGCCTTCCATAAGTCCTGTTCATTCGCTAAGTCCAGATCATGACAAGGAATCGAAAGAGGAAGATGATCAAACCACCGAAATTTCCGGCCATTTAAAATCACGGTTCTCTCCCAGTTCGACGTTCAGCGAGAGACTAAAAGCCGCCCGGAAACTGATCCCTTCGTACCCTGGTAAAGCAAAGCTAGTTCGATCAGTGAGTGAGAGCAGCACTTTGGCGACAAAGACAGACGAAGAGAGAATACATATTAGAGCAGAAAATGAAAGTTGCGCAACAAGTCAAGATTTTGGGACGTTTTTCCGGGAGCACGCCATCATGGTTGAATAGTGAGTGGGTTTTCTTCTTTTAATCTCTGATTCGATGACGAATTACCAATTGTAAGTTAACGAATTTCTTTTGGACAACAACTTTGCTAGTAGTTGATGTTCATAATACTCCATGATAGTCTAGAATTATCTTACTGTTCACGGGAGTTCATTGATGTTTAGACAGATGAGGATTTGCCAGCTGTAAAACTGAAACCAGAATATAATCATACACACATAAACACAACAATATAGCCACACACACAACCCTTGATTCCTCCATTTGCTCTGATGAAGGGCTAATGTTCAAACTGTCAGCTTTAAACTTTTTACAGTGGCCAATTTACATTATCAACTCTGTTAATAAAAAAAAAAACAAAAACAAAATTATCATGTTAGAGTAATTATGTTAGTTATACATTTTAAACATCATTGTGTTCTGAACATAATCTGTAGTCACAGTAAATTAAACGAAAAAATGTTGAGTCTTTCCTCCTCAGTCCAGCGTCTGAGTTCTGAATATGTTATGGTTTAACATTGTTCATTGTTCTCATCCTTGTAGGCTCATGAAAAAATACTTCTAGGCAACTCTTACCTAAGACATCCATGTGTATTTTTAAAATGCTAAACCTCCAATAATTATAGACTGAGTGTACTCTTTAAATGTCTTACTTTATAAAAAATGTAATTATTTGGAAAAATTGTCTCATTGTAGCAAGTGTATGGGAAGAAATCCTCTCTCTGGAGTTTATGTAATACCATCACTGAAGTCATTACAAGGTCAGTTCTTTACACTGAGGCATGTTGTACATATGATACAGTATGTAAATACAATTTTTTTGTTAAACTGGCATCCTTTATTCATTGTTTGTTTTATAGTCTTGAATGTTGTGGTTTAATATTTTAGAATAAGTTGCAATATTCAAACCATGTTCTACTAAAACCACATGAAAAATATTAATGTTTCTAGTTCTGAGCCCAGTTGTATAAAGGGTAGATAACACTATCCAACAGATGAATCACAATCCAGCAGATTAGTGATAGCAAAACGTATAGCCTTATTCACTGGATAGAGTTTTATCCAGTGGATAGTCCTATCCAACCTTCGAACAACAACAGCCTGATATTCATTGTGATCAAAAACAAGAATAATGGAAATGAGAGTGGTTTGAAGAAATGTTTCACATTAAAGAATTGGTTCATGCTAAGCAGGTGTATATCGAGTTATGGATGCATGCAGGAAGTTTGGAAAGTACGAGAGAAGCATAAAAGTTGCTGCACC
Organism: Pocillopora verrucosa; assembly: GCF_036669915.1. Taxonomy (NCBI): domain Eukaryota; kingdom Metazoa; phylum Cnidaria; class Anthozoa; order Scleractinia; family Pocilloporidae; genus Pocillopora; species Pocillopora verrucosa. Next base: position 8,537,367 of record NC_089312.1, read on the forward strand.
TTGAGCAACTCTAGCTTCTTGAATGCTCTCCAAACTTCCTTAGTGTATCCATAACTTGATATATACACAGTCCTTCCCTAGTGCATCCATAACTTGATATATACACAGTTAAGGAAAAACAATATTGGAAAACTATCTTGAAATTTTTTAAACCTCGCAGCTAAACTCAACTGGATTGTTAGCATGATAGTAGTTACCTAGGACTTACACCCACTGTATGTTATTAGGAAAATTATTGACTGGAAGAACAAATTGTACACTAGCTTTGTATTGTTGATTGCATCTACTCCTCCACACATGATTGTGATAAAAATGTCAAAGTTTTCCCGCTCATTAGGGTGAAGGTTTTACATTGCCTGCCCACTTGAGGTTTTCCTGCTTTTTGATGATGACTGGCAATGGCATTTGCACTCAGCAAAAGAGGCAGAAGGTTTAAATGTGGCATACCTCAAATTATCCACCAACTTGCAAAATAAAGTGATAGATCTTGCACAGCTCCATTCATTTACAGATGTTTGAAGAATGTTGTATGAAGATGGTATCTCTGAAAGGGTTAAACCAAACAAGGGCAGCCTTTCAATGTTAGTGGTAGATCAGGATCAACTTCAGCCAAAAACCCTTTTGTAGTTTTGTGGTCAGACATAATTCTTTTTTATTCTTTCATCTTTTGAAAAACAAACTGTGGAACAGCATTGAATGAATAGTGCTACAAATAGGAAAACTTTGAAGCTTTTCTGTTGAAACATTGAACTTTGATAGGCCAATAGAACATGTTTTCATCACTTGTGTGGAAGGATAGATGCAATCAATGGTATAACAGAAATATGGCTGGTCATTCTTGATGCAATTCAAAGTTACAATTTTGTTTACTTTAGTCTGGCATGGAGTCATATTTGTCAGAGCTGGGCCTTACAGAGATGGCATCTTCAGGTTTATAATTATTCTCCAAGATGAGTAAGTACATTTAAAAAAGTAAGTTCATTTCAATTGGCAATGTGTTTTGTGAAATTATGTTTTGTAAGTTATTTACTTGTTTACAAGCTACATGTTTATTAATGTACAGATAGGTGCAATGCAGTCAAGGCTGGTTTAAATGGTGGCCTTGAAGTGAAGTCACTTATTAGATAGAATGTAAAAATGTAAATCAATTAAGGATTGTCTTTCAGGTTCACAGCATGCATTCTGATTAAAAGAGAAAATGATCAAAAATCAACAAAAAACAACAATTTACTTATTTTTTAGTTTCTACAAAATTGTCTCCAAAGAACACCTGCAGTAGGAACAAAAACCCAAGGTTTTTTAATTCATTATTTATTTAATATGTATTAAGATATATTGATTGATGTATTAATTTACTATTTTTTATCTCTACCAGTTTTCCTGATAGTCGACCTCTTCTGAAATTGACCACACCTTTATTTCATCCACAAGTTAATCCAGTGAATGGGTAAGTATAAAACATTTGTCTATAAATGATTTAGCAAACATTGCATGTGCCGATAACCACATTTTGCCATGGTTTTTTCAGGATGATTTTTAAATTTTTTTACCAGGAATAAACAGACTAGTTCTATTGAGCTATACAGTATATAATTGTATAATTAGAAAAAACCAGGAAAGATTTATTACTCGACGTTTCGGGGTCATCGTGACTCCATTATCAAGAGACTAGTTTAAAAACATGCAAATAAGGAAAGGTACAAGAATAGCATAAATTAGAATGAACGGCTTAAACAAACACCTTGGCGCGGATGGAATCCGTTTGCACGTTCAGTGTTGGCTTACGCATGCGAATATACAACATTTCATTAACAAGGCGTAACGGCAAATTTGATTGCCTTGTTAATGAAATGTTGTATATTCGCATGCGTAAGCCAACACTGAACGTGCAAACAGATTCCATCCGCGCCAAGGTGTTTGTTTAAGCCGTTCATTCTAATTTATGCTATTCTTGTACCTTTCCTTATTTGCATGTTTTTAAACTAGTCTCTTGATAATGGAGTCACGATGACCCCGAAACGTCGAGTAATAAATCTTTCCTGGTTTTTTCTATGCCTTTGCTTTAGCAAATCCCTGCTGATCAATTGTATAATTGGATTATTTAACTTTCTTTTTCTTTCAACTTAGATCACTTTCTTGTGAGTCTCCATTATCTTCAATAGAATTTCATGACTTTTACAATGAAACAAAAATTTCACGACTTTTGAGGTTCTTTTATCACAACATTGTTTTAAAATACTCCATTGTTCCAGAGACATTTTACAATGTGTCAGAGATATCATGAAAAGGTTCATGTACCAGACATGTATGTGAATTCATTCATAATTAGCTTTTGCAGTCTCGGTGCTCCAATGTTCTGATTTCAAACACTGGTTTTGGGAGCTGCAAGTAGCAAGACAGCTATCTTTTTGTGAGCCTGTGACTCTGCAGCTCAAAACTCTTAACAAACCATCTACACAGAACATAATGTGTAGTGCAAGTACAATTAAACTGTTTCAATCTGTAGCTACAGTTCTAACCCAGTTATATTTTTTCTAGTGTCCTCAATCTGGATGAGTCATTTCCTCAGTGGGAAAGGGGTAAAAACAGCATATGGTAAGTCCGTGTCTCATACAGTTTTCACTGGTGTGGGAATAATTGCCCTAACTTTTTTTACTTACCAAGTATAGTCTTGTAGAATATAATTATTGGATAAATTATTTTGCTTTCCATTGGTTATATAGCCATAGAATGAGTAATATGGTAAATTTTGTGCTTGATGTCACAAGCATTACACAGAGAAAAAACATGCAAGTCTCTTCTGAATTAAAAGCCACATACTCTGACTCTTTCAGGCAAGTCCTAAAATTTATGAAAAGTTGCTTCTATAGCATAGACACCTGGGGTGCAACAAATGAAGAAGCTGTTGATCTGTAAGTAAAAATTTGTTCCTGTTATTGTAGTGATTTGATGCACAGAATCTCTCCTGGGCTGTGTGTTTGTTTTACAGTGTAACAGTAACAGTTCTACTCAAAGTTTTCTCATTTACAGACACTAAACACATTTCAGACAGTCAATGTCTGTGTCAGGTCTGTAAGGCTTTCACCCAGCAATGAGACCCTACTTGAGAATAATATTGATCTGAGCTTGTGTCAGTACAGTCCTTGGGTCAATATTCCTCAGTATGGCTTGGGCAAGCAAGTTTAGTGTGTAGTTTATCACATTAACTATGGTGCTATTCAAGGATTTCCAGCCCTGAGAAAAGCCATAACAACTCATGTAAAAAAAATACAATATTTTTTTTATGTGTGTTTGATATTGCTAATCAGCTGCTGACACATCACTCGCCTTTCGCGTCACTCAGTCAGGTTGATAAATGAATGGCAAAGCCTTCACCATTCTCAATCCTAGGTTGTTTGTTGCAATTTTTTTTAGATTATGGCCTCTAAAACACTGAAAAATCCATGAGCAAACTTTTCTTGAAGGGGAAGAAAACCAAAATACAGAAAGAAAAACCAATAGTTATGTAATCAGTGGCTTTGGTAATGTATTTCTCACTACTGAGAACAAAAATCAACAGATTTGCCACAGGCAGATTTTGGCCATTTTCCTGAAAGATTCCTTTTGTCAATAAGGACCAAATCAATAACTAAGAATTTTGTATATTGAAAATTACTGAAACACCCATTGTTTGTTTTTGTGGTGGGGACTTTCAACATATTTTTCCATCTCGAGCCTTAGCATCAAAACACTTTATGAATTTTATTCAGGGATTGTCTATTGTTTCATTTTCATTCATACATTAATAAAGTTGACTTTTCTTCTCAGTAAAGGGCTACTGTGTGGTTACTTGCAGATATGAAATTTTTCTTCTTATGTTTAACTTAACATCTCACTTGTGAGCTATCAAGTTAAACATTTAAAGAGAAATTCCACATCAACATGTGCCCATGTGTTATTCTCTATTTATTATATAAACTAAGGTGTTTCACAAGGATTTCCAGCCCTGAGAAAAGTGTAATACACAACTTGTAGATATGAAATTTCTCCTCTCGTGTTCAAATTGACATCTCACTCGTTTGCTGCACTCACTCATGAGCATTCGAGTTAAACATTTGAAGAGAAATTCCACATCAATGCCTGCCCATGTATTATTCTCTATTTATTATATGGAACTCAGGCCAGACTTGTTTGTTTTTTATTTGCTGCTTATGGAGAAAAAAAATACAAAGGTTATGACTGTTTCCGTGGAAATGTCTGTATGAGAAACTCCCAACCAAGTAAGAACCAATCAGAGCAGTTGGATTTACCACATGATGACCTTGCCATACTATAAAAAGTTCTTCTGACATTGAACATGCGACAATGTAATGTACTGTACAATCCTTCCTCAGGAGCCATTGATTTTAGTGTCATGTTCTTTGCTGACAATCTTCTCTTTAGGGATTTTAAGGTAATTCACTATTATCCACTTTTTTAGAGTACATAATAGCTTTGAAGAATTCAAAGAAAGAGCTCAGCAAAGTGCATCAGAAGCCTTAGATTTATTTGATTCTGAGGTGAAACAAGACAGCAGCTCAGGTACGTGATTTTATGTCAGACAGTTAATATGAGGATGATACTAGTGCTGTTTACAACTTGACTCCTTTAGCACCATCATTTTAGGTCTGTGATAATTCATAGCAGTTAGGGTTCCTGCTTCTATAACCTAATCTATGTTTCAAAGCTGTTAAGAAGAGCCAGAATCTGGCCAGAACTAGGCTAGTCCTCTATTTTTAGGTAGGTTTTCTTCATCTCATTACCATCATGGTAGTTTTGATACCATGATCTTGGAAATTTGTTCAGCAGCTTCTTCTCTGTTTTAAGTGTAATTGAATGCATGTACATGTACCTGTGATTCACCTGGAATAGGTTTATTGGTTTAAATATGTGAATCAAATCTATATTCCATTTCATTGGTTTCAATATTTTATCCAGTCCAGGACGAAGCTCAGATATAATTAAATATGATTCCAGTATTCCTCTCAGTGTTGAGATACACTAGGTTTGCTTTTGGCCTTTTATGAATAAGCTATTGTATTTAATATAACAGATGACGACGGAAATGTGTTGCGGCAGAAGAATCTCAGTGACTTGGCATTCATGGAAGGCAAACGAATGATGCTAGCTGGGGTGAGATGAAATTTAGTTTACTAACTTATTTATATTTAATTTTATTTACACATTATTGTTGCTGCATTATATGCTACTGTACAATGTACTCCATGGAAAATTATTTAGAGGTTCATGAGGTTACTTGGTTCAAAGCCTAGAGTGAATGGTTTAAACCCACATGAATGACACTCAATGGTGAGTTGGTGGTTACTCACCAATTGAGGAAAGTTCATAAAAAGAACGTTTTCAGTGTCAGTAACTGCTTTTTCAACAACACAAGCAGATACGAGCCTAGAGCTTCCTCTTTCAACTTCCAACAAGTTTCTGAGTTGATGTAAGTACCTTAGCTTCTCTTGCCATAGATGTTGACACAAAAGGTTAATATTAATATCATGTTACAATTACACATACAATTGCATCTATTTCTTATTTGACAGGAACACACTTCCTTTGATATCAGAGATCCACTATTCTGAAGAACAAGCAAAGTAGATGTGTATTCTTTATATATCCAAGAGAAGTGTGATATATTGCAAATTTTAAATTGAAATGGAAATAATAATATGAACTACTTCAGTGTGGCATATCACATAATTATGCCTGAAATGCCAAATGTGTATAGTCATGAACAAGTTTGTATTTCGAGGTCTAGACACGCTTGATGCTGATTATTTCTGTAGATGCCTACAAACAGTCATAACTAATTTTAAAAGTTATACCTCACTTCTTGTGTTTTTACAAAATACTGTGTATTCAATATACATTACTCTCTTTGGAGAACTTAACAATTACTGCCTCTAATGATGCAGAATATTGTCAGTGTTTGGCTGCTAGAACTGAATAAGCAGAGCTTTATTTTATGTAGTTATTGGCACAATATTTATTCAGTGAAACTGTTGTTAGTTTTGAACTTTTTAAACATCTCAGTTTTACTTCTGAAGTATTTCTGAAATGTAATGATTTTCACCCCCAAAATTCAATAAAGATTTATTTATTACAAGTGTGTATTTCTCTCACGACCTCTAGCATAAAAGTCAGCTGCATGTATTTAGAATAGAGCTTTGAAAAGAATAGATGTACATCTTTACTCATTAAACTGTAGGGTCCAAAAGTTAATAACTATGCAAAGGAAGAAATGAAATACATCAACTTTATTATTGCCAAAAAGCTCTTGGATAAGTAATTAGGATTTAAAAAAATTATTCAAACTGTAAATACCAGACTGTTGCAATGTTTTAGTAGTTTGATTTCCTCACAATTTTGTTTACAAAACATTTTGTTAAACAATTCTTTGTGCTATCACTAAATCCAACATGTTAGTTTGTTTATTGTCACATATAGTAATAAATAATTGTGGATTTCTGTACATGTAGAGACTTTTTTAAAATTCTAAATCCAAATCTAAAAAATAATAAATAAATAAAAAAAAAATAAATCTAAAAACTAAATCCAACATGTTAGTTTGTTTATTGTCACATATAGTAATAAATAATTGTGGATTTCTGTACATGTAGAGACTTTTTTAATGCAAGTGAATTACAGTGGACATATACTCAGGTAAATTCTGGTTAAACATTCAAGCTTTCATGACTGCTCTTCCCTAATTCCAAATGCTTTTCTTTCATTTGAAAGAACTTCCATGACTTTCTTCTCCATGTCTTCCAAGGAAATGGTGACTTTATTCAGTGATGAAAAATCCTGTTTTAAAGAAAAAAATTGTTGAAGTTTATGTGTAGTGTCAATGTGAATCAAATTCTTAATGCATAACTAAAAGATCAGAGTACCACAAGGTCTCAAAGTGATTCAAATTCTTAATGCATGACCAAAAGATCAGAATGCCCCAAGGTCTCTCCCAATGGGAGAATGTCTGTGAGAGTTGTGATATTTTTAAAGTAAAATAGTTCCAGGAAGATACTGGCTTGGTACTTAATTCTCATCATTATTTAGACAACAATCCACAGTGAACATGTGTCGCTAAAAGCTGGGCCAAATTTTATGACATTCTACAGCTAAGTGGTGTTTTCTGTGATAATATGATATTTCAGTCAGCCATTTTTCTGTAGTTGAGCTAGAAAGCATAAATTGAGCTTGCAAGCTGAAATTGAGCTTGCAAGCTGAAATTGAGCTTGCAAGAAAAAGAACAGCCCATGACAGTGACAACAAAATATCACAAGAAAGCCTTGAAGTAAATTGTTTAACAAGTGAGTTAAGGTAAATTTAATGTTATGCAATCATTTCTAACACACTCTTACACTCTTGATGACTTAGCAGAGACATCATTTCTGAAAACCTTTTTTAATTTCCTCATAAGTTAGAAAAACATTCATATTATTTTTGTGCTGCTGTGCAGTATTATGTACATTATGGTTTGACCATCTATACAAACTCTGCCGAAATTTTAAATTTTCAATCCTTGTTCCTTCTTGGGTAATTCCTTCCTCTTTGGGGTTTGTCTACTTGAGAGAATACATTGTAATTTTAAGATTTCTGCATGTAAACTGTTTAACGTAACAACATGTAACTTAGCTTGTTTTCACTTGACCATACTATAGCATTTGTACTACATACCTTGTTGATCTGTTGTAAGAGGGGACCATGGTTATTCCAGCAGTGGTGAAAATATGCAACACACATCTCAAATACAGTGGCCTTATCTGCATATGGATCACAGTTTGGCACAAGCTGCCGCAACCAGTGCCACGACTTTGTGATTCGCTCTCTATATTTTATCAGATAAAACAACAACTCACTTGTCAATATTTCATAATTATTCAAACTCCTGGGTCCATCTCTAAAAAGTTTCAAATAACTATTAAAGTTATTAATAACAGCTTAAAAGTTGTTATAAAAGAAAAGAATAGATTGATTTTAAGGCTACATGTACAATCACCACATTAATAGTTCCTCAGATTTAGATTATATTGAATTCTGGCTTCAGGCTTGTAAAATTGTGGTAACTTTCCAAAAGTATATCCCTGGTCCCTGGAAGAAATCCTTTCACCCTCAAGATCTAAATGTAAATATCGCATGCCAGAGACAGGGTTCGTACCCTTTTTCAGAAACAATTTTCCAGGACTTTTCCAGGACTTTTCCAGGCTTCAGATTATTTTTCCAGGACTCCAAAATTCACCTTAACTCTTTCACTCTCATAAGTATAAAAGATTCATTTCTACTTTCAATTTCAACACATTGTCAGACATACAAATGAGAACAAAGAAAACAGAGAATATCAACTTCTTTCATTGAACTCTTAATATCTCAGAAGTAACATCAGAAATCCGTGACTGATACTAAGTAGAATTAATATTCACATCTTGGGATTCAAAGTGGGGTTAATTATTTTTCAGCTCTTGGAGTTTTCCTTCCAACTGCTCTTCAATGTCCTTTAAGACTGCCCTTTTTTCCTTGGCAGATCTTCGCAAACTGTTTGATTTGGCAACCCAAGTAAGGTTTCTTGAATCTTCAGCCCTATCTGCAAATTCATCTGCAGTCTTTAAAAGAGCCTCTATATCAGTTTCAATTTGCCGTTTTTTCTTCTTCAGCACATCAATCCCATCCATTGCTGCCTTTCTTTTAAGCGTGTTTTCCTGGGACACTTTAATTCTCTTCTGCTCTTCTAGATAGGAAATATATTTCTGTCGCGCTTCAGCAGATGCCATAAGTAGTTGCTTTGAGATTTTTACATTGGCAAGGCCTCCAACTGATTCAATATGATCATGAATAATCCTCTGTGCAATGAACGATCTTTCCGACAGGTTCTCAACTGCCACTTCTTTGTTTACAGAAAATCCTCTTTCAACTGTGGCTTGACCATGAGACATTAGCAGCAATAATTCAACTACCCCCCATGCTTTTGCCAGTTGCTTATTACCAGCCATGTGTTCATATAACAGTGTGTCGACTCTTAAAGAGGATTCACTAGGGTCAAAATCTTCAAAGTCAGGATTACCTGCACATTCATCCAAAAACTGTCCAAACTGATATATCACCTCATCACACTCATCAGCCTTCAATCTGTGGGCTTCCACAAGAATTTCAAGAACTCTTTTCATTTTTTTGACACATCCTTCTTTCTCTGATGCCATTAGCCTTGGATCCAGACAAGACATACTTCTTACTAGTCGATAATTTATTGGTGTTTTGTCAAGCAGTTTAGAGGCTGTTTTTGCAAGAAAATCTTTACATTCCATTCTGAATTGAAGAACTTGCCTTTCACTCAATTTCCCAGATTTTTCTTTCAGCATGTGTTGTGCCACAAAGCCAACATCAACTTTCTGGTAGTCTAACTGCTGTTCTTTATCAGTGGGCTTCAACCTCAGGATCTTCAGAGGAGATGTTGCCTCGGTAACAAGTTCACCCTTGATAAACCTATTCAACAATGATTTCAACAAAGTGTACAAACTGATACTCATGAATGGCAGCATAGGTTTATCAGTCTGAAATGCTGTGAGAAAAGGATTGATCTGTTTTGCCACTGATGAGAAGAAGGCAATCTTTGCTGGCATCAAGGGATCACAGCAACTACTGCTAATGGTCTCGTAAGATTTGGACTTGGGATCAGTAACTTTCTTTGCCTTAACAGCATTAATGTATTTGACAATGTGAGGCCACACTTCCAGTGCTCGCTCGGCAACTGACACATTCTCTAACCACCGGTGCTGGCAGAATTTTAGGGGGAATACACTGCTACCAGTTATTCTAATGTAGTCTTCTCTTCGAGCCGGACTGTCTTTAAACAGCCAGTAAAGACTGGAGAGAGTTTTCTGCACCGTCCATCCAGCTGCATCACAACCATCCTTAAAAGCTCCATGCACAACATGTATACCACAACTGCCTGTGTTAAGGAGAGTGCAACTGAAATCACTCTTCAATTCTTGCTCTACCATTTCATAAAATTTCCAGTTAACCTTGGGCCCATCCATAGAGAGTTGAATCAGATTTCTACAGCTCAAGTCCTCTTTGCAAGAATGAAACTTTTGAAGCATATCCTCTGCACTAGAATGCCCAAGAAATTGTGAATCATAATAGCGAGTTTCAACTTTGTCATGATTCCAGATGCGAACATGGAAATCCATCTGCTTCTTTTGCAGTTCGTGATTCAAACTTTCATCAAACAAAAGCACATATCCCTTTGAAGATTTGACTTTTTCCTTTAGAAGACTCTTGAAACATGGTGCAATACCAAAGCAAGAAAGATAGGAGGCCTTTTTCTCCCCACAGGTAAATTTCTTTGCAATGTCACTGTCTGGAAACATTTGCTGCACTAAGAAGTTTATATCTGTACAGGAATTATACGAATAATGGCTGCTATTCACCTTTAGCGCCCACCAAATTTCAGCAGTTAAAGTATCATTCCTCGTCACGAACCCGGACATACCTGCTGTTGTACTAGCGGCACTACTTGATACAGTCAAAGTAGAGTTGTTACTTTCAGTGGCTGTTCGAGGGGCAGCGAAAGAGCTGTTCGAGAAAAGGTTTCTTATGTCACCTGTTGTATTTCTTTGTTGCTTTTCGATAAGATGAATATGCTTCTTTCCCTTTTCGTGGCTTTTCAATGCCGATTCTCCCATATTTGATACATCAAACGCTTTCATACAAACTCTACATTTTGCTTTAAACTTGTCCGCGTCACGTTCCAGCCACAATTTATAGGAAGAGTTTTCCAACCATCGGTCACTAAACAAGCATTTCCCAGGCATATTTCGGAACAAAACATTTAAAACTCAAGACGCCCATTCACTGAGTACCCGTTTACAAAATCATGCATGCATCAAGGTTACTACTGCGCATGAGCTTATGATGATACATGAGCCCTCGATCCAGAGTTACACTCGTGTCAGTTTCGGGAAACATGAAAAAATATAGATGCGGTCATGCGGTCAAAACCAGAAAGGAATACGTTATAAAAATACTAAAAAAACTTTGCTCATTTGTTTTAGAGAAAACTTTATTACTTTGTTCAGTTTAACAGATTTCCAGGACTTTCCAGGACCAGCATTACTTTTCCAGGACTTTCCAGTCCTGGAAAATGCGATAATAAAATTCCAGGACTTTCCAGGATTTCCAGGACCCGTACGAACCCTGCAGAGAAATTCACCCCTCTTGGTCTATGGTGGGAGTGAAAGGGTTAAAGACGTATAAAATTATCCCCTAGATAAATCATTGACAACTGAATAGAATACAGTAGTTTGTTCTCCTTGTGCTTGCCTACTGGAAAGCATTATTTGAGTTTAAACTGTCCTTATCCAGCCATCAAACAACAGGAGCTTGGTTGGCTGGGAATGCAACAGATTCTCCCAAGCAGACAAGGATTTGACTATATCTCTCTGTGCCTCCTAGTACATCTTGTTTTATTGGCCTGAACATTATAAGCTGGAACTATGAACCCCTCATCACACTTGGACAACTCATAGCAATTTGGATAAGGAACTAACAGCCACATGTAAAGTACAATCAGTTCAGGATCAGACCTACAGCCCATACAGTCTCCCTTTTAGACAAAAAATTAATGAAAAGAGAGCTGCTGTATTTCAAGTGCTAAACACATACTGCGATGGCAGATCTATAGAGCAACTGTTAATTTTCTGACCTTCTTTTCTTTTCCTTGTCCAAGTGATGTTCTTTCCGTTCAAGGGAAGTCAACCCTGTAGACCTTGGTTTCTTTCTCTTCAGTCCAGTAATATCACCTTTGTTTACTGAACTTTAAACAAATAAATAACCAAAAATGTGTCAGCTTATTGCTTCTGGGATGAAATTGTTGGAGTTCACAACATCTGAAGACAACTAAGTCAACCAACCAAGATCAGATTCTTACTAATAATAAAAATAAAACTAAAAATAACTGATCAGAAAAAGATTACTGTACTTCACTGCTCAACAGTGACTGATGTTTATTGTTAGCAACTGATTAAAAGGCAAATTTCAAAGCTTTCTACAATTGAGTATTTTCCATACAGACTTCTTCAATGTAAACAATGATACATTTGTGTGGTTTTGAGTCTCCAGCTCTTATTGTCAAGGGTAACAAAAAAGGTTTGGAAAAGAGAACTCAAGGCACATGTATAATTATGTAATCTCCAGAAATACAACAGTTGAGATTGCAGAAATCACCTATATGCCACAAAGAAACAACTGTATACCTGCCCAGGTGAATAAAAATCATCTGGGTCAGAGATGGGGGTCACCAGTGAGTTGGTCAATAGGATAAAAAGTCAGCTCCGAGCTCTGGTAGTACACTGTATATACAGTCTTACATCTTAGGAAAACTGTTTAGTTATATATGGTATAAGTAATTGAAAAAAAAAGTATACCTTGGGGAACAACTTTCTGCATTCACATTCTTTTCTTGGTTTCTGTTATCACTTTTATCAGCTTTAGTCTTTGGGGTCTTGTTTCCAGATTGATTGTTTTTGTCATTTGAATTAACACTTGCTCCATCACACCTTCTTTTTGCCTCTATTTGTTTCGTGGAGGAAATATCTTGTGGCATTTCCTCCATGGCCTGCTTCTTGCCCTCTTCTTTTGTAACCACTGAAGGTTGCTTCTTATCACTCTGCATAAACCCACTAGACATAATGATGCTCTCTGTGCCACCTCTGTCTTTCTTTACATGAACATTACTTTTCCCATTTGTAACATGACGATAATAGTGATATGGATGGTGTGGCAGCAGCTGTGTGTTGTCCAAACCACCCCATGACATCTGTTTTGCTGGGATAGGCACACCACTCTTTTTCTCATGATAGTCTTGCTGATGCATAGGTGATAAAGACATCAAGATTGGATTAATGTGATTATATGCACTTTGTGTGTTGTCATAGCCATGTAAATATGATGAAACTGAAGGTACATGTAGACCCCAATTTGAGGCTGGAATTTGCCATTCTTTAGGACTTGCTGCTGCAGCACCTGGTTAAAACATGGAATTAGAGGGATTCTGCATTGCATCAGACTATCACATACATGTAAAACCATTAGCTGGAGTAATCTCAAAAGTTCTTCTCAAGTACATGACTGTATGACTAACACTACATAATAATTGCTTCATTTAGGCTGCTGGATGAGTTGCTTCATCCCATATACTGCAAGTAAGTACTGTACATTACTGTATGTCAGCGGCCAACTTTTGGTTTACATTGAAGCAGTGTTAATGTCAAAAATTCAAAACTTTTCAAAACTTTTCAAAAATACAGTATCAAATATTATCAAATCTTTACAAAACTAGTGCTAAACACATACTGTGAAGCAGACAAGTTGCCACAACTAGCCCACTTATAAGCAGGGAAAACTATAATTTTGAGGGAACAAGTGGTATGCAGTTTTCAAAGGCTCCTTTCGCAGCTTGTTCCATTAGATAGCACTGAATCAAATATCATACCTTCACAATCATTGTTCCTTGATGATAGAAAAGCTTTATCAAATTTCCTTTTTCTTACAATGCCAGGCCTCTTTGATTTAGGAGTAACTGCAACAACATTTTGAAGAATTTTTTAAGACAATGTCTCCCTTGTAAAGCTACATAAATCACATTATTTGGCAACTATATTTTTTGTTTTACAAGGTTTGCAGGTATTCACCAGACTGAAAAGGGCTATATTGCGTGTCACAATAACATGAATAGGAAATGAGCTGAATTGAAGTCAAAGTGGAAATATAATCTTTTCAAAGAGGGATTAAGGTATAACACACCACTCAAAATTCCCTGTCACTCTGAATATACTCTGAAAAATTTTGTGTAAGGCATTTTACACTGAAAAAAGCAAGCATGACTCAACCAAACTCTACATGATAGATACATGTACCTGCAAATTGTCCTGGTTGCGTTATCAGACGATTTACTGCACTTCCCAAATCACACTCCAGTGTCAAGCATTTGAACACTAGCTCATCAATGTACTGCTCTTGCATCAAGTGTCTGACAGAATCTAGGAAAAACTTGTAAATTTCTAGTCATAACAGCACTGCAACAACTGTCAATCAATACTGAGAAAAATTGTACTCTACAATCAGGAGTAAAAAAGAATTAACAAAAAGATCAAATCATTGTTGAGAAAAGTTCAAACAAGTCAATCTTTGAGTTGTTAATTACTACATGTAGGAACTTACAGCTGAGTTACCCTTTATAAAAAGGCTATAATTACTTTTTGTTATTGCCTTCTGCAACAGTATATATTTGCAAGCTATATCATAAGAAACATGTTCAAAAACAGACTGTAAATCTTTGAACCAACACTAAGAAGGGGCAAAATATCTAAGTTGTGCCTACATGCATTTGACTTTTTATGGTTGTTATTTTCAGTAGCAATACATCACATTTCTTGATCATTAACTACTGTATTAACCCAAGCAAGATGTTAGGAAAAAATGAAAGGAGATGGAAAATCAATGGCCTGTAGAGCTTCAATGACATAGCTTCATCATTACAGGTACAATAAACAATAGATTTTAGACCACTCTCTTTTTCTCAAATTTGTTTTAACAATACCTACATTTTGACTACAGAGCCTCTTCTTATACCACTGGTCAAGGAGGTTGGCTCTGTCTCAAAGAACTTTATATATTATTGGTCTTAACCCTTCATAAAGAATAGGAGGAAGCTGCTTTGGCCAGTTACCATGGTGATATACAGTAACCGCTGGGAGAAAGGAGCAGGTTTACCTGACAGGGGTCCAGAGGAAATAAATACAATGGGTGTGTACTCGTTGCATGCCTTTGGTGATCTGTTGAAACAAAACAGGTTATGATGACCAAGTATATTCATTGAAACAGCCATTGAGGCCATGACTGTCTTAAGGGAGAAAGAATCTACAGCATTTTTTGGGAAGCAAGCAAAATACATACTGACAAATTTTGGTGGAGAGGGATGGAGCAAAATGTTCAGAGAGAATTTATAGTAAAAAGCTTCAAAAAGCCAGTGGAAATTACCCTAAATTTTATGTTGTCACCTATTGTCCACAGTCCACAATGTGAAATTTTTGCATGCTAATTAATGTAGTTGCATGTAATACATATAGCATTTTAAAGGAATCCTGTTCAGGTAATAACTTTTCAATACAATTTGGTGTTAATAATTTAGCACAAGTAAATTTTTCAAAAACAACATAATTGCAAGAGTGCATAAGGCAAGTGCAATTTGTACACGTGTAGTATTTGAAAAATTTTACTAGTGCTTATTCACAATTTTAACAGCACACTATTTATAATCTGCGCTTGTGATACAACTTTGCACTTGTTTGCAGCCAAACAGAAGTGCATAATTTTTTCATGTATATTATCATGCATTTAATTGAACTTTATTTCACCACTCACAATGAAGTCTATAAGAATGGAAACACTTGCAAACAAAGGGGATACTTACTTGATAGTCTCAATAAAATTGTTTTCTTCACAGTCTTCCAACACAATAAGAGCCATCCTCATGGAGGCACATAACTGTGAAGCTGATGCAATGCTTGATTCCTTGATAACAGTAAATCCTAATGACTCAAGCTTCTTGATGATGATTGTTGTTGAATCTGAACTTTTTACTGAGGACACATACAGGCATGCTCCCTTTCCACTTTCCTTTACCTTTAATCAAAGTTGGCCATATTAATGCAATTGTTACACTTTTAAAATTCATCAAACCTGACTACCTATTTTATTAACTTACTATTACTTACTATTTTCACTTACTATTTAAAGAACGAGTACTATTTAAAAATAGTAAGTGACAAGGAAAAGCTCCTTGTTCACAGATAATTTTCATGATTTTTTCGGTGACCACATTGAACTAACAGCTAATAAACAAATGGTGTATTTCTGACGAGTTTGTCCACTACAATAATCGACCTACCTACGAAGAGCTTTCTTTAAAAAAATCTACCAAAAACCCTCAGCACCACACATGCCCTACTTAGCACGGGCAAGATTTTTAAAGTAATCCCCTGAAACTTTTAAAGGATCGCACGATGAAATAATAAAACATACAGACTCACCTCGGCTCTCTTCACAGTTGTGTCAGAATCCTCACTTTTACTTTCGACCATTGTTTAATTGAAGCGGCAGATTGTGATGTGATGTTGGACTTCGCCCTCTAAAGCCAATGAAGTTCTTAAACTTTTTTGCCTTTTGCTTTGTAATAAAATACAGCCTGTTGCAAATCTCTCGCTCTTCTCGCTTCTGTTAGCGCTCGCCACAACCGTACACGTATTCTTTCTTACGTGATCTGTTAGATCTCTTACCCAGTTCTCACCTAATCGTACCATTTTGGTACGCAGTCGAGCCAAAAATACCTCTGGCGATAACAAACGAGCCTGATTTGCCCCCGAAGCGTACCAGAAAGGTACGTCTAGTTATTTACCCCAGGTACCTAAATTCAGTGAAACCTCAAGCGATGTTGCAGTTACAGCGATGAAATATGTCAGGCACTCTATGGAATGGCCGCGAGAAGACTAGTACGAGTCAACAAACGGCGCGAAAAGATGACGAGGGTCGCAAGCGCATGAGGAAGATATTCTCAGATTGAGTGTTAATACATAACAAACAAAGTGATAAACTGTGGTTGAACTTTTATGCCGAGAAAGTGTTTTACAAACCTTATCACGCGGAAACAAACACGCAGAAAGCTACAAAATGCAAATCACTTTGAGGCTTGCCATTCATTGTACTCTACTTGATCAGAGTGACACGAATATGTCATTCATCTGAGCACAAGTTAAAACAAGACTGATTATGACCGTTACGAAGCAAAACGTTTTCAAAAAGACCAATTTAGAAGAGTCAAAACAAAGAGTAACAATTCCTCCCGTCAAAGTCATCACGATACTCATGAAATTAGTAAAAAAGGAAACTTTAGCTTGTGATGACAAGTTTAAGTTTCCTTCTTTACATGGATTGTTGATATGGGTATTTGCACATAACCACCATGGGAGTGCAGGGGGGGGGGGGCGGTGCTTAATGATTACACCTGTCAATTAAATCATTAGAATACTAAGAGCCTAATGGGGGGTGGGTGGATTAGATTGTGACATAACCAAAATACTCCGACCTACCTCCCCCCTACCTGCCGACTCCTGGTTCTATTCAGACCTGCCTATTCCATCAGAAAACCGTCGGAATCTGTTTTTGTGTATTAGACATGCGTGATTTTTTAACTGGTCATTTGGCTGGAGAGAGAGTGTATCCGTGAGACAAGGGTAAATACTACCTCCCTATAACCGAAAAAACCAAAAGTTTAATTCCAGATCATTACTTGTACGGCGAGGGGAATGGAAAATTGTTGAATCTGCACGGGGTGAGGAAGAGCGGATCCTGGTGGTAGAAGTAATATTAAGCCAGGGATTGTCACTGACTCTATAAGACCGCAGTGCATGATCTTTGTTCAAAATTTATGGAGAAACAAGAAAGCTTGTCGATGGAATCTTTACATTCAACTTCTCCTACCATTTCTGTGCTTGAATTTGAACCTTTCTCTGGAGCTCAAGTCCCGTATTATTGGTTGATCAGTGAACTGACAATCCGATTCAACTTATTTGAACAATCCTGCAGCAACTGAATTGATTTCCAGCATCAAAGGTGATCTTCCAGTTATAAGATACTCTTTACGCTATTGAACTCCAGGATGGTTCAATTATAAGAAGACAAAAAAAGTGAGCTGAAATTTTTTATATTTTTTTTTTAATTAGACACTAAATGGCTTGACAATAAATTATGAAACGTTTCACACTTATTATAACATTCTCACTTGGATTTCACTCCTGTGATAGTTTTTTCTTCTATTTTTGTGCAAGCTCCTACAAAATTTTAACTTAAATAGTAGGTTAACAACAAAGGTGAATAAATAAAGGAGTCAGATGAAAATACATTATCTGACCTGTGCACTTGATATATGTGTGCAGTGGAGTAAATACGATTAGTGGCGTAGCATTGTAATAACAATTAAGCCACCCACTAAATAACATGGACTAAAGTCAATAAATAATAAGTAATATATGCAACTGAATGCTGAGTAAATAGTTAAATCATGTTTATAAGTACTAATAAACCTAATTATATTGAAATAAAATCAGTTGCGGAACTTCTGACGACACTGGAAACGCAACATGACCGTAAATATGCTTTTACGATTATCTATTTAGCATACCATACTAACTTCCTTTCTCCTGTAGCTGTTTGAACTTGTCTACGACAACTCAGACTATCAAAAAATGAAAACAAACATTGCGGGCTCGCACTAGTCACTGTAATACCTTATATGAGTTATCCTCTAATGCTCTTGGTCAAATAAATGCGTCATTTTAATGATATAACGGTATGTAACCTTTCTATTAATAAAAAGATAACTAGAACTAAAAGAGACTTGATGAGTCAATGCTAGCAATTACAGACGTGTATCCAGTACCGCATCATCGTCTTCATAATCTCCTGTTGAATAACAAAGCAACTCATTATCATGATACTTTAGTTAACATTGTCGCCTAAAACAAATAACCAAGAGTTTTGGAGTAATGAAGAAATATTTCCTCTACCCAGACTGATAAACGAGAAATTGATGCTCCAAAACTTTGAATTTTGGCGAAAATGGAGGGTGGCAAAACATACCTTCGTCTGCAATCAGCTGCTGCTGTCGTGAAGATTTATCTTCCGCGGGCTCATCAGCCTGCTGTTGGGAGTCCCCACATGCTCCTTTTGACTTCTCGTCTTCCAGTTGCTTTTGGTTGGGTTTTTCATACTCTCCTTTTGGCTTTTCAGTTTCCAGTTGCTCTTGTTTAGGTTCCTGATTCTCTCCTTTTGGTTTTTCTTGCTGCAGTTGGTCTTTCATAGGTTCTTCATGGTCTTCTTTTGGTTGTTCATAATCCAGTTGCTCTTTCTTAGAATCTTCATCGTCTCCTTTTGGTTTTTCTTGTCCAATTTGCTCGAGTTTAGGATCCTTATGGTCTCGTTCTCGTTCTTCTTGATCACAATTAATTTGCTGCTTTTCGGTTTCTTCAGGGTGTTCTTCTTTCTCCTGCTCATCTTGTTCATTTTCCTCTTGTTGCTGTTCACTTTCGTTTTTATTTCTTTTCGACTTGTTCTTCTCTTTACTTGCATCCTTTAGCTCATCAGGCCCTGCATGGTCGACGTTCGGTTCTTTTTCTTCTTGTTGTTGAGTGCCCTGTTGTTTGGATTCCTGGTCGTTTCCTTTCAGCTTTCGCTCAGGTTTTTCATCGACTTCATTTAGCTCCTGTTTTTCTCGTTGCGTCTCACTTATTTCTTTGTTTCCCTTTGAATCTGTTTGATGATCTTGTTCAACTTCCTGCTCTGTAGTTGGTTCTTCATGGTCATCTTTTGGTGCTTCGTTTCTTTTAGATTCAACCTGCTGCTGTTCAGTGGGTTCTTCTTGGCCTCGCTCTGGTTCTTCGTCTTGTTCACGTTTAACTTCCTGCTGTTCAGTCGCTTCTTCTGGGCCTTGTTTTCGTTCTTCGTCTTGTTCACGTTCAACTTCCTGCTGTTCAGTCGCTTCTTCTGGGCCTTGTTTTCGTTCTTCGTCTTGTTCACGTTCAACTTCCAGCTGTCCAGTCGCTTCTTCTGGGCCTTGTTTTCGTTCTTCGTCTTGTTCACATTCAACTTCCAGCTGTTCAGTCGCTTCTTCTGGGCCTTGTTTTCGTTCTTCGTCTTGTTCACGTTCAACTTGCTGCTGTTCAATGGTTTCTTCTTTTCCTTGTTTTGGTTCTTCGTCCTGTTCATGTTCAACTTGCTGGGATTCAAAAGGTTGTTCATTGTCTTCGCCTGATCCTGCATGGTGCTCACCATCTCCTTGTTCTTCTTGCGATTCATCCTCACTATCGTCAGTGCTCCCCACTTCCTCTTGGTTTTGTACTGTGTTCAATAAAATAAACACAAAAAGGGAATAAGTTAAAAAGTGTTTCCTCAGGTGGTTGTAGTTGGCCAAATCGCCAAATTTGTTAAACGAACTACACCGTGCTTTTTGCATTTGGTAACCGTATCGTGTAACTTCTCCGTCCTCAATCATTTACGCTCCGCTTTTACTCTTTCCGAATATCTCTTTGTGGCTTTGATACCTTATTAAAACCATTATTTGAAAACTTTTCACGGTCGACCAAACAAGTAGCCTATGTTGCCGTACGTCTGTTCATTCATAGATAGCATATGACGACAAAATGTGGTAACATCAAAAATGTGGTGCACTGGACTCAGCCGATTAAGTCTCCGATGTTCTTAGCCCATTTCAATTTTTTATGTGAGTGTTTTATGACAAAAAGCGAAATATTGTTAGTGGTGAAAAAATCTATAAGTCTTCCCTCCACTAAATAATAATTGAGAATCAGTCAAAGTAAGATTAAACATATCACGTAAACAAAAATTACAGTCATTAAATTGACTCAAAATGTGGTTGTTTGTAAACTTCAAACTGGAGGCTAAATTACTTTTTATGTGTTTCTTATAGTGGCAAAAAGGTCGAACCGAATTGCTTCAAAGTTACAACAATGCTTTTCTTTGGCTTTTCTGTTTTGCTCTTGGTTTTTGAATGCTAGGTATTGCGTTCTGAAATTTGCTTTAGTCAGTGGAGAAGTGAATGGTGCGTACCTTCCTCGATGACTCTCATCTCTATTCCCTGATCTTGAACTGACGGAAAAATACAAGCAAGCGAACAAAACATCAGCAATAACAAATTATTCATTCATGAGGCAACGTCTTTTTTTATCATTTGAGGTTGAGTCAACCCATGTGTTTAAATGAAATACTCAAGCTCACGCACCACTAAATTCATACATCTGTTTGTTTCTTATTCATACAGGTAACCAAAAAGTATCTCTTGGCTTACGAGCCGATCTGATTGATTAACCCACGGTATATCTGTTCTTAAACCTGTTTAAAACGTAACTTTATGGCATGAAACCAAAAAATTAAAGAACGAGAAAAATACTCCCCAGAATGATGAAAGATTATTTAAAGTGTCAAAAATTACCTTCAACATCTTGATTTCGGCCGAGTTTTGCTACCAGATAATCCCACAATGGTTGGAGTTTGGCTCTGATGACTCCTCGGACCTTAATACATCGAAACAAAACACGAGGTTATAATCAGTAAATAGTGCTTCCTCACCAGTTTTTAAACCCTTCAAGTCTTTGATTTCCCCAGGAATGCAAACTACGTTTGCGCAGTTTTCCAACCACTCTCAAACCGAGTGCGATACAATGAAAACGTGCACGTTTATATACAGAAGAGAGTTCTGAGACAAAGGGATCTCAGAAATGGCGGAAATCAAGTTTACCAGCTGATATAAAAATACGGTAAAATTACACACAGTGAGACACTTCTTGGCGGTTCGTGTTTCACTTATTTATTCTTGTCGAATTTAGATGTGATCTGTGATCTGAGAGACATGATATAAATGGAAAATTTAACTTATTGGCTGAATATATACTTCTCCAACCGCTCAAGTTATGAGTACATGTACCTGTGGGGTAGACAAGGTGTAAAGAATGGGATTGATGGCAGAGTTAACCGGCAGAACAAAGACTGCGATCCAAACTGCGAGGTCACCAGGTGTACGGAAGGATTTTTCCAAGAGAGACCTCATTCCAATCGCCACAATAGGCAGCCAGCAGACACAGTCGGTAAGAACAATGAAGAACACTCTTTTGGCGAGCGAGGCCTCCCTCCTTAGATCGGCTGCCCTTGCCTTGGCTTTCATTCTCCTCTCTCTTTCAGTCCCTTGCTTAGCCATGCGCCTGTTTGATGCGCAGGACTTATAGATTATCATCGCATATGCCACAACGACAAAGAGCACAAGGGTAAAGTTTAAACCCACAAACATGGCAACAGAGTACTCCCAGCCCGACGGCTTATCTGTGGAAAGCTGCAATGGCAGACATACAACTGATCTGCCATAGAAGTGATGACCTTTCTGGCGACTACCGAAGTAGTCGAAGCCCACCGTGGGAATAAATGCAATAATGCCACCAACAATCCAGATAAGGAGGCACAAAAGGTGCGTAACCTTAAGTGTAAGGGACTTTCCACGATAGGGGAACAGAACATTCTTCATCCGGTCGGCGGAGAGCAAACAAATCGTCATTACAGACACCTCACTTGACAACACGGCAATGGCACCTGTTATCTGACATGTCAAACTTGAACGCCAGTAATAGTCATGCAAATAATACTCCCCTGCCCAAATGGCATCCACCACACCTATAGTTATGAGGTAGACACCCATAAGTCCATCAGCCCCAGCCAAATGTATCAACATGATGGACTGTATCTTGTTTTTCTTCTTCGTCTCCCTAAACACCAACCGCCACACAATGACAAACACAGCACCAACCAACGACATAATTCCAATCACCCAGAGGCACTCCCTAGGAGCTCGATTTCTGAACAAAGTTTCACAACTGGCGAAGCTGTCGACATAAGCAAAGTCGCAATCTGCATCCTGCTTCGTCAAATGGCAACACATCAGGTTGGTGTCTACAGTCCTACGGTTCATAAAAAGAGTTCAGATGAACAACAAAAGGGGAAAAAAAAGACAAATTTGATCCCTCACAGGAGCTAAATTTGTAAGAAAATGAGAGTGTAATAGTAATACAGTAAGCGCAGTATAACTGAGCACCGACAAATGAAATTTTTCAATTTTAAACTCCTCGCGTGGAGAACATTCCACTTGACTTACGCAGTTATTAGATTCTTCATGTTTGTAAAGAAACCCTCCGGTAGTTCTCGCATTTCGTTGTAATGGAGGTACCTGCAAATTAAAGGAAAGCAATTCAGGCAAACTTTGCTCGCTAATTCTTGATAACATCGACATCTTTAGCCTATTAATCACAACCATTACAAATTCCTGAAATGTTATTGGTGCATCCGCAGCTTCATTTTTCACTAATCATTCTGTAAAGTTGTAATAGGACAGTTTAATCGGACAGTTGGCTGCAATCGGAAACCTGTAATCGGACAGTTGAAGCAACCAATCGTACTAAGTCCACTCAGCTAATCCACCCATCACAGAAATGATCAAAATAATCACAGCAACAACCACTTATCCAAGGGAAAAATGGGGGATTTCCAAAATGGAGGAATTTTTAACTAAAGACATTGTCTCCACTGGAGATATTTGTTTTAAGTGCATTTTTTTTTCGGAAATTCAAATGGTTATGATTAATTGGTAACAGGACTTCTTGTCGTCCAATTCTGTCCTTAATCATACTCGTGATTATCAAATCGGACTCTCGCCTCGCGGTCGTCCGATTTTGCTGATCACTTGTATGATTACAGACCGAATTGGACTCCACTCAGTCCTATTACCGTTATGTATTAATCAGTTTTTCGGCTCTCTCTTGTTCCTTTTCCTGCCTAATTCTCAACAACTATTTGATAGAAAACTAAAACAGAAGACGAGCAATTTGTCATTGAGTGTGTACGATATACTTACACAGGCTATGCCAAAGTGACTTTATTTGTTATACTTATATGCTTTTAATACTGCAATGAGTATCTGATGCACTCATTTCGAATTTAGGATGGGTCGCTCATTACAGAGAGGGTACTGTATGCGGAGGGACCCTTCCTTAAGTTTTTCCCAAACTTTTTCTTGTGACCAGATATGATCGTCCCAAGGAGTATAACATTTGGGCGTATATAAAAGTATAAACTGTGTATTAATGAACAAAGCCGATCCTAACTTCTAGTATATCAGTGGTAGTATGTATGTGAAAGTCGTTTACTCCAATTTCCCTGCCTAAGCAATTCGGCCAGTGGTATGATCACTTGTCCATCCTTTAAAATGGAAGAGGGGCGCTTATCCGTGAGTTTACGGCATGTAAAGGTCGCACCAACAATATCTGTTTCCCTTGAACTCGAAGTAGTTTGAAC
This sequence comes from Pocillopora verrucosa, assembly GCF_036669915.1. Taxonomy (NCBI): domain Eukaryota; kingdom Metazoa; phylum Cnidaria; class Anthozoa; order Scleractinia; family Pocilloporidae; genus Pocillopora; species Pocillopora verrucosa. Next base: position 8,561,352 of record NC_089312.1, read on the forward strand.
ACACCTGGAATATTACCAGTTTACTCATACTCACAGGAATCGAATACTTGGGGCGACATCTTTGAATTGTTCGTTGCTAACGGTACGGATATTGTTGAAATAAAAGCTCCTGCAGAACGATGAAACAATGAAAAGCGTAGAGCGTCAACTGACAAGCATTGAAGCGTAAATTAAAACAACACTGGACAGAAAATTAGCCAAGAATGGAAGGCAATATCTTCCATTTGTTCAAAATGTTCTGCAACGAGAAAAGAACCTCACCGTGCATTAAACAGTGGGTCATACAATAATGTCACATAAGTATTTTTACGAATTTTCACGTTACTGGGAGCTTCTTCAAAGTCACAGTTAAGTTATCAAGAATGAACAAAACATTCTCTATTTAGGTTCCAGATCTATTTCTATCCGCGTGGCCGATGCCGATTTAAATAACCCCATGAGTATTGTCATACCTATCCTCAAGAGGTTTTCGCGGTCGAAGTCTTTGTAAACTCAGTGTTTGAATCTGGAAGGGGATACCTTAGCAGGATTTCGTTTTTGGTGGTTAAAGAGACCTGGTGTTTCCCAAGGTTTTGTCTGATTTGCCTTTTGGTAGTTCTCGCTACCTCTAGTAAATATGATCTCTTAGTCAGCCTGTTTTCACTTTCACTATCGGGGGTAGAAGATTGTCCATGTTTTTGGTGTGCAGCTTTGTGGGTCTCTTGATCTTCCCGAGCGGAGTTTGTCTTAGACAACGGAGATTCCTAATATTGCTATGATTGCATCTTCACTAGACCCTTACTAATTTTACAGTACCTCGTTACCGTTAATAAGAGGATAGTTTAGAGACAGATACTTACATAGACATCATGTTTTCCATGCCTTTAAAAACTTCATGCGGCAGGTAGTCAATATTGTTTTCGTAAACAGCCCTAGAACAACATAGAGGGCACATCATTATTATCAGAAATGTAGAAAAATTTAGAGGTAAGCACGTATTTACATAAACTTCCTTCTTATCTTCATTGATTCTTAAATGCCCTCTGCCTACGATATCTTCAAAGCTATCCGATATTGAAAACATAATAAAAAGGTGAAAAAAAAACTCACAGCCAGGGATGCGTAAAAGTTACACTGATATGCAGTTTGCGGTTACCTCGCTGAAAATGTTAAAACTTAGCGCATGCTTATATTTGGACTTCTATAAAAAGTATTGTTTCAGTGATCTGTTAATTTTTTTCGGGGGTGAGGGAGAGAATTGCTACATCTCTAATTCTCTTCCTTTTTCTGTCTTTTTCTGAAGAAATCCGAGGTGGCAGTTACTATCTTGGATGGATGACAAAGAATCTTTTTCAGAATTCTGCTTGGGTTTCTGAGGTTCATCAAATCAAAGTACACTAGCTTCAAAATTTAGCGAAACTTTGGGCAAAAGTGGTGGGAGGAGGAAAGAAAGGTCTATTCGCCCTACTGAGTTGGTTAAGTACATATTTGGTCAAGAGTAGTTACTTGTGCAGTCAGATATGATTTCCATCGAATATTTACTTACAGTTCTTCCAGTTTGGACAGGCCTTGGAACTGATCAGGAGACAGGTGTACGAGGCTGTTGTTATACAGGTATCTACACAATAAAATGCAACAGACACTCGGTATAATTACAGAGTCTTTGATGGGGGAGGTATTATTGACCTTAATGATATTTGACAGCACAAAAATGACTGTGAAACTTATTGATTCTTAAGTAACCTCGACTCAGCATAATCTTTTGAGGACCTCGAGACTAGTTTAGTCCCAAACCCTGTCTCATATTACAGAAACTGTTTCATCCTTAATTAAAGTCAGTCGAGTTAAACATGCTTATTATGGAAACCTCCTTCCAAAGCGTTCTACTGCTCATCAGTGTGCTCCAACACTTCCTGAAAAAACATCCCATAAATGTATTTGGACCAAAACGTTGACGCGTGCATCGTGACAAGAACAAATAAGTTCCATCGTGTTACGCCCTCACCAAAAGGATTGTGCTGGCCACCAGGTAAACAATGGTTAAACCATGGTAACGCTACTGTGACATTTAAATGAATGATCGGACGTACGCCCATTTACTTTTGCAACCGAGTAATTGCTCGTATTTCTAGTCGCATCACCCGGAATTCTAAGCTTTTAATTTGAACATCTCTTTTCTGGAACATCTGGAAAAGCTGCCAGAAAAATGTAACTGAAAAACTGGAATTCATAGATCCTGTGTCTGAAGCCTTTCTTGAACAGACTTTTAAGTCATAAGAAGATGCCAGAGAAATAGTCCGTATCCAAGCTGATCCTTTGGTTTTAGCCAACGCTACCTTTAATTAATGCTCATTATACAAGACACGTACTGAGCCAGTTATACCATAAACGTGAATCACTTACAATATTTTCAACTCGGAGAGATTTTTGAACCTTGGCAAGCGCTGAAGTTTGTTACTGGAGAGTAAGCTGTGAGCGATATATAAAATGAAAAAAAAGTCAGTTGAAACAGAATTTGAGATTCTTGGAAAGGTTCTTTTTGAGAGGCTCTCCGAATAGGCATGAAATAAAACCCAATTGGTTCTGGCAAAGCTATTTTGAAGAATTACAAAGTTCTACCCATTTTTTCTGAGTACATAAACTGTTTACTCCTGATCCTAAGAATTTAGGCAAAAGATACCATTTGCACATTAATTGTTAACATGGGCGTTTTCATATCATGACATCACTTTTCAATACTGATGCACCAAACTATAATAAGTCACTTACATCACAAATCAATCTTTGCAGAGTTCCCTGGTTACTCAGCGAAAAAATTATAGTCACAAGTCACGTGAAGCAAAAGGCTGTGTGAGACGATTGAATTTAATATTGACCTCTTTTTTTCTTTTTTTCTCAATGACCAACTCCACCAAAGTTAGTATTATATAAAGCCAGTTGAGCTTATGGAGTTTATTTTGATACGCTTCACGTAAGAGTCACAAATTCTAAATTCGCGAAGCTCTGTTTTCATAATGGTCTTAATGCATTAATTTACATAAAGCTCTATGGAAAACTGTACATTATCATTCGCTTTGCTGTGAAGTTTCTACTGAATGCCACTTACAGCTTTTCCATCCGGGTAAGGTTCCCAAAAACATCCATGGGCAGACGCTGAATTTCGTTGTTTGACAAATCCCTTAGGGTATTTATTGAGGTAAAGAGTTAGCTAGCTTTTCAAGAACACAAATTTTATTTGGAAAATAGGCTAGACCTCCCCCTTAAACGTTTCTCTTAGGTGCCGGACAGGAGCCAAACCGGATAACGAACAATAAATACCAATTTTTTTTTTTTTACTAAATCAGGAAAGGAAAAGTTTTTCTGGCTGTCTTTAAAAACATCAAATATTACCAAGAATCTCTAGTATGAAACAATTGGACTCAACGGACATATTTAGTATATGCTTAAAGCTGATAGACTTTTGTTTAAAACAATAATGGCAGAAAGACCTTGCTCATTAATGTGGCATCTAACGCCAAATGACACTTGATTCAGTAATTTATTCCAACTGAAGCTACATTCCAGGCGGAAATACGCGAGATTTTCAAATGATTTTAAACGTTTAGGTTTGACCTGCATTTTTTAAGTTCAAAGAAAAGTCCTACGTACAATTCTCTCAGCTTGGTATTTGTGCTAAGTATCCCTCGAGGAAAATTCTGCAACTGATTGTAGGACAAGTCCCTAACATTTGAAGAATGAGATGATAATCAGTAAGAAAACAAACAAAGGAAAAAGAGAGTCCCAGATAACAAAAATTTCCAAGGGATATATTATGAACTTCTTTCCCTACTGTGTGCAACGACTTTATTTGGAAGACATCGGGAAAGTTATCATGAGACGAATGTCAACTCAGTCATTTCAATCTTGGATAACTGTTTCGGACGAAATTCTTATCTGATAGAATTTATTCAGTTGCAGTTCATCGAGTTTTCTATCTAATCATCTCATAAATGAAAAAAGAAACCTATTTTTAAGTGAAATGTATTGGCTTAAACTTGTGAATAGATCTTCACGTAAGTGTCTATCTCTTGCTTCCGCCCTGTAATTTCTAACTTAAAGAATTCCTCTGAGAAAAATAATAAAATTTTTCGGTCCAATTTTTCTTCGCTTTTACTTTTGGTAAACAAATCGCCTTATTCGATAATTCAACATAATTATGATACGGGCGGGTGTTGTGCGAGTTTCGTAGTTCTATTTTCCGTGTTCCGCGAGGGCGAAGAAAATGCAAGCAATTAGCGAAATGTTCGATCGTATTATGTGTTAAACATCGAATAAGGGATTTACCATTCCACTATTGTTTCAATTTCTAGTATTTTGGTTTTCAGATTTCAAAATACATCCTTCGGCCTCATCTGAGCTTGGTATCGGTCGCATAAGGCCTGAGCGTTAGACAAATACAAAACGAGAGAAATCGTCAAAGTGTTACAGTGAACAAATTACAAATTCTGGAGCGCTTAAAAAGTCAAGGTGTGGATCGTTCAGTGTGGCCATTTTTTTACTCCGCTTTCCGTCTGTATTTTCCGAGTGTTCCGTTGCCCTGATATGGGCGGCGCAATTGTGCAGTAATAATAATGATCACTTTAAGGGCCATTGCACTTCTTTTCAGGCAGTTGCTCGGTGAATTCAGTTGGCTATAATTCGACGTTATTTTGCTGATACTTAGCTAACTTTGGAAAGTTATTGAAGTCCGTTAATGACGTCAACATGACACGCACAATGTCACATGACCCACAACAAAAAAAGGCTTTGAAACTGCTGCGCATCTTGTGCTTCCTTTTCGTACTTGCAGCATCTGTAACGTCTTGTTGAACAGATGCACAACGAAATGGAAAGAGGAAAGAGGTAAAAATCGGAGGCTCAGAAATGTTTTTTCTTTTTTTTTTTTTTTTTTTTTTTAGCTCGCGAGGATTTAGTCCCCCCCCCCCTTCCTCCCTCCCCACCACCCCATGAAACCCGTAATCAGTCCATTGACCCGGTAAAACGTTCGACTGATAAGCAACTCTGCAATGGAGTATAATCATTTCCCTCATTGACATTTTTGAAATACAAGTTACCAATTTCATATAAATTTGAACAGTCTTACTTTGAACTACTCATACACAACGGCACAACGGATCAAATTCAATGATCGAAGAGTTTACTACTGGCTCAATTAAGAACGAAAGGTTTTAAACCATGTTTTGAACGACTTGAAAGCAATAATCTCATGCAAACGCAATGCATAAGAAAGAATTGTTATCATTGACTAACATTTTTGGAAAGAAATATCGCAAAATTTTTACTTACAGTTCCTCCAAGGCGAACAATCCTTGAAAAATTTTTGGAGGCAGATTCTCCAGCCGATTGCCACTCAAACGCCTAAACCAGGAAATTCATTCATCAGAGAACGGGATCAAATCTGATGTAATCGGTTTTAATCTAAAAAAGTATTTTTTGCCCCACCCTTCTACCGCCTTTCTATTTAAGAACGATTCAAAATTCAGTACTGCATGCTCTCCTAAACGGGATCGGAAATTTCACATCAAGGTGTGAACTCTACTACAACTTTGAACGGCTTCTCTTTCATCGACCGCAAATCTCTAGCTTTCACGTAAGTCTTTCCATCGTAGATTTTACTTCCTGGTCTTTTCGCGTTCCCTTATCTAGGTTTAATTTCTCAGTTGTAGTTTGTACCCCTCAACACAATTTCAGGACATTTCCGAGTTGATACGACAATGTAGTCGTACTTCTGTCCAAGATATAGTTCGGAAAGCTTACGAAGGTGTGTAGACCGGCCGAGCGCAGGGATTTTTCTCATTATCTACTCGTATTTAAAATCGCCACCATTATCAACACTATCCTCATTTATGGTGTCGTTTTCTAGTTTACTTTTAACACGAAGTCTGAATTAGAGCGCAAACTTTTCCTTATATCCTTCACTTTTAGTTTGTGAATGTTATTGTAATTTCTTGTCTTCGAATACTATTATCATTTCGAACGCGTTAAAGAATGAAAGCGCAAACTATTCCCCCGAAAGAGCGCTGTTCTCTATTTGTTTATATTTCGCGGTCACCGTACGCGTCAGCATCGCTATGGTATTTAGGTAGTTTCTTTTCCAACATGGCGCCGAGAATTTAATGAGCTTCTATTCGGCTCTTGATTTTTAACTCGTTTATCTACTCATCTAATAACCAAGAGTGGTTTTTGTTAAACAACATAGCGGTTCCAAAAACCTCGTGGTCAGTCTGGTCGCACGCTCATGAAGTAACGTGCCACAGAACGCCACTATTTCCAAACAAGCAGTAATAATTAACAGATAGAGGCATTGTGTTAAACACCTTTGTTTGTCCTCTTGATCAGAATCTTTAATAGTTGAGCCTGCAGGCTACAGTGGTATCGTGCCTTTCAAATTATCGAACTATGTAACTCATTTGAGGTTTCCTCGCTGAAATGCCGCTTACTTCTTAGTGTTACTTATATGTAAATAAATTAAATCATTTTTCGCCGCTAACAGGCTATTACGTCAGAGACAAAGTAGAGCAAATAACTTGATAAATATTTTTTTAAAAGGATGCGAAATCATCAGTACTCACAAATATTTTAACTCGTCTTGCCCAATAAATAGATCTTCAGATAAGTTTTGTAAGTTGTTGTTTCCAAGCCACCTGTAAAACGTATTAAAGTTGAATACCATTATTATTTGAATAGACTTTCATTCTCTCTGCTGACCAGAACGTGCGAGATGCGTGACTATTTCCCTGAGGCTTTAACCATAAACTTGCCACTCCTGTTGGGAAGAACTACCGCACAAATATGCATGGACTCATTGACTGCTTGAACAGCTCTTTTTGCTTTTGAGTTCAGCAGGCCAAGTACACCAACTTTTGTGTTTCTAATGACAAGCCCCAGGAATCCGCCTCGCAGGATTTTGTTAATCTGGCTTGACTTATTTGTTCAAGAGGATTCACACAAGTGCTTGCTGTTGGGCAAGTTTATTAGGTAGTTATTTAGTATACATATACATGTTCACAAAAGAAAGTTCGTAATTATAAAGGGTTTGAGTTAAAGGGGGTGAGACTATGAATAAAAGGGCGATATAGGAAGAATAATCTAACTAAGTCAGCGACAGTCAACGTTATTAAGCTTCAGAGCAAAATACTTACAGATCATATAACTTGAAGTTTTTGAATATATCAGAAGGAAGTGTCTCCAGTTTGTTGAAGTCTAGGGTTCTGCATAAAAGATATAGTTATTTTCTCGACGGTCCTCAATTGTTCGGTTAGGAGCGTTTCAATCTCCTTGGATTCAGCCACAGATGAAAACAAATTAGAGACAGGCTGTTGTTGCATACGAGTGTTACATTGAAAGTTAGAAATATTTGAACACGAGCGTGCTCATTTCTCGAGACCAAAAGCGTACAATGTTAAAAAAACTAATTACAGTGTTTACTGCTTTGGTAACAAAGAAGATGCAATTGTATTTCAAATTAACAAAACCATATTAGAGTTCAAGTTCACAGATGACAAATCAAAATCCAACGAAGGGGTTGACTGTTTTTCCCTCCCATCAAAAAATATTTCGATGTATTCAGCTTATCAATCACCATGCCGGCCTCGGCACGATTTCTTTTCCTTCCTTCAGTATATCATGGAAATTCATCAGAACAAAAGGTCCTTATACAGAAACTAGCATATTTTTTAATAGGAAACTTTTGGAAGCAAGTATATTGTTTTTTTTTGATAGAGGTTACTCCCTGTGTGTTTCGTAGAGCCCGTTATCCACTCCACCAAAATGCTCACAACTGAGAACTGGGCCCCAATAGACCTTGGAAAACCATTTGCTTATCTCTTATTTATGTTCAGACGTCTCGTTTTGTTGATGGGTGTGCCTAACCAATTTTAACGAGTCGAAATCTCAAAGGTTTTTTCTGGTTGCATAACAAACCATCCAGGGTTACTCTAATTTAGTTTGATTCTTCAACAGAGTGATGAATCTCTGAAACAAATTACGAAACCAAGCGTGAAAAAAATCAATTGAATAGCGGAATGTTGTTGAGACAGTGAAAGTTATTTCAAACTTTGAATGATCAACACAATTGATATTCGTTTGTCAACATCAAACTTTATTCTTCGCAGAAAGTTTTGAACGCGTGAAAATAAATTACGGTCTGAGGCTACGCTTTTCCTGGTTGGTTTTCACTTTAAAACTTAGTACCATAAAGATATCAAGAGCCATCGACAACACTGCAGTCACTAAAGAGTATAAACAAGATGTTTATTGCTATTTGAATTTCTTTCCTACCGTCCGCCATTTTGCCGAGTATGTAAACAGGCCTGGCCGAAGGAGAGTTGGCAGATGTCAAATTTCATATAAACGCTCCGTAAAGTTGTCTCGGGGGAAGGTCTGTCTCGGGTACTGAAGACCATATAAATGGGCCTAACACACACCTATTACGGGTAATTATTGTAAATACAAGTTTCTAAAAATTTCCAGACTGCTGAATCATGCTGACTTTCTTAACATAGAACTTTCCAGAACATTTCATTGAATCACGCATTTGTCATGTAATACTACTGAAATATTTCTTATGTAGGCTTCTGGAATGTCCCAGAACACTTTGTGAAAATATACATAAGATTACATAAGACTCACTTATGTAATAGAAGCAGTTGTTGTCGTCGGAGCGACGACTGTTTTGAAAGCTATATCGAAAGAGAGCTATTGCGGAGGATTGCTCACTTCAAGGAACTTTGAAGACAGCAGTGAGATTGTGTCAGTGGTGAGCGTGGATATAAACTGTGTGGGCTTAATTAGGTTTATTAACGCTAAGCGTCGTACTGCTTTTAGGGGTCGTTCTTTGTTAAGAACATTACTCGCTGTTTCACAAAGTAGTTGAGTTTGTGAGATAGTAGCGTTTTTCTGTCGGTTAGATTATACCGTAACAACCTTGTGAAAGAAAAGGTTTAAATATATTAAAATAAAGCATCCTTACTTCAGTTTATATTCCCATATTTCCTATATCATCAAGATTAAAAATTGGTGGTTTTATTTTTAGTCGCCGTCTTAAGGGAGGGTCTTTTTTTATTGTTGCTAGTTATTTTTAGACCTCAGATCTGGTAGAATTACTAAGTCAAGCGGAGAAAGATTCCTGAGCCACAAAACTTACAGGTTTTTAATTCTATATTTGTCCCTCCAAGGTTTATCAGGTAGTTGATCAGAGGACAAGTTCTTTATGTTGTTATTGTTCAGGAAACTGCAATGGTGAAAAGGAAACCGTAAGAGTTGAAAAACAAATGGATTAATCTGATTTACTTTGTACTGTTATTGCAAAGCTGAAGATAACAGGACTTGTAACAAGATCAGACATGTTACTGACCACTTAATTGAATAATAGTTATAAGTGCTAATGATAAGATGAGGCAGGTATTAAGGAGTAGACGATTAGAAGGAAAACTGTGTGACTTTTCTCCTGGCTGAAAGAGTCAATATGAAATCTACGCAAAATTAACAAAAGAGGTTTTAGCCAGCAAAGTAAGAGAGGAAGAAAGGAGAAAGGAATTCATTATAAACCTTTTGGCAATTCTTTCTTTCTGGATGTTACAAGTGTCTAACATGCTGACGAAAGAATTCCTTATCATAAGAGTATTGATTAATACTATTTTTTTAATTGGATATCTGATGCAGACAATACCATCTGCAGATCTAAATTCACTTTACTTCTTCTAGCATATTCACTTCTTTTTTTAATTTGCCCTTTTATCTTCTTAATTATTTGCCACTTTATATCCGCATGGAAACGGATTTTTTTTTACAGGTTGCTAGTCAGGTAGAACGACAGGTTAATGAGAGCAAAAGTTTATGTGAACTGGACTAGTTTGCGTTAAAAAAATAATTTTGCCCGTCATAAGTATCCAGAAAAAGTTTGGTATGGCTGAGATAAGATTGCTAATTGTTTTGAAACCTTGGTGATTCAACTGAAAAAAGATCGCCATTCAGGCATCCATCGACCAGAAGATGACAAAATTAATTCGAGTTGAAGACTTATGTGAAATAGAAAGGATCAACCTCATACAATCATTAGGTGTGTCTTATATCGCTATATCTTATATCGTCTCATCAAATATACTTAAGTGGCAACAAGTTATCTTTTTGTTTGATTGTTTTTTTTTTTTTGGGTGTTGTTGTTGTTACTTACTACATTTTAAGAACAAATGTAAAAGAAATATCGATCTTGATGTCGGTAAACAAGTTGAAAAATCTAAACCTTGATCAATATCGATTTTAGCGAGAGATTATGATAATAATCTCTTGCTTTTAGCCAATCATATCCTTCCGTTTAGTTATATACAGTCCTTTTGACACCTTGCCATATGATAAACAGTTATTTTCACACACATCATCACAAGATTCAGTCAAGGAGAGTAAAAGAAACAGTAGCCCTATATCAGTTGTAGCAAAAGTGCTTTATAGCTACTTACAGTTCTTCAAGTTGATACATTGTATAGAAAGCTTTTGGAGGCAGCTGTTCCAGTTCATTATAGGACAAGTCACTAAAAGAGAGAAAATGAAGTAAACCCAGTAACGAGAAATCAGGGATATGTGACTCTAAGCCTGAAATCAACATTGGCGAGTAAATATTCTCGGGCTCAAGAAACTTTAAAGTTGCATTTCTACATATGACCACTTCCAACCCACTAGATCTTGTAATGCTGATAAATAACAAAGGTTGAGTAGAAGCTTCATTTGCTCCCTTGATAGAAATCATGTAGTTTTCCCATCAATGCAAAATTATTTTGAATATATTCATGGAGGAGTGGTGAATCTTCAAGACCAATGAGCGAGCTTGTTTTGAAGTTTAACTAGGCGTGGTCCTAAATTGATACGAAGAGCTAATATTACTAAATAATACCTAACATAACACATGTTTTCCACGGAAAAATTTCTTTGATTGACTTATTATTGCCCTCAAAACATTAAAAACGACCCGTTATTGCATTTGTTCACAACAACAACAATGTTTATTAAAAGGAGAAGAATAACTATGTATGGTGGCATGTCGAAATCTGAAGTTCGCGCCCTGTTATTTCAGTGCCTGATGCGAGGCCTTTTATTCTGGAAAAAAAGGGCAGTAGTCGCTAGCTTCCTGTGACTGAAACAAAGGGTGCAACAGGCCTCGAAAGGAACATAGGTTAGAGCTGAAACTCTACATCTTTGACCAATTTTGTGCGTGGCTTACTGAAATCAGGAAAATCCTACCCCAGAATTTAAAGGCATTTGTTACTGGATTTTTGCGGGTATTTTCAGCCCCACCAAAGGGGATGGAATTAATAACTAGAAGAATAATTTGACTGGTGTAAACATATACTCAGCCATAATGCCTAAGTTCAACTTTGAAAAGAATTTAGATCATGGAATTTTATTTACAACTGCGGGAACTAAGCTGCGTACGAAAAGTGAAACGCTAGAAAGCTATTATAGCCTAACGGCCCATTTTCTCTATTGAAGAGAACTATACATAAGTCAACTTTTTATGGCATAAGTTTTCCAGCCTCTCCCAGCTTGAAAGGTCATTCAACATGCGTGGCACTGCGCGCTTTATCCGTTCACTCCTGCACCAGAGAGTTGACTCTGGATCGTCCACAAGTCCCAGTAAGTTAGTTGTATAAAGTCAGAACAATGTTATACGTTTTGGGAATGTTATATTTGGTCCGAGTATTGCCGCTTGAATTACAAACCAAAGTCAGCAGCAACCTACACTCTAGCTTAGCGAAGCTTCTCTTTGAACTTTTTCCAAAGAAAAAACCTCTGATGGCTGCACCACATGTCACACTGGGTGTAATGATATATTCGCTATCAAACTGGTCTGTGGGAATTACCTAGTAATCAAATACAGTATGATGTAATAAAATATCTTCCAGCTGACACTGGGCAATTTTTTACGCCCTAACCCACGAATCTCAGCTGAGGCGCCGATGCACATTACTTACAGAGAGTCGCTCCCTCATTCAAATACTAAAGCACACTCTTCAAAACCTCGTAATCTCCGGTACAAACCTCATGTAAGAAGCACCGTTCAGTCCTTCCCCTACAATGATTAAGGTTGCGTTCTATTAGCCAATCTAAATCCTGATTTTCCGATCCACATACAATTTTGTGCTTCATCAAGGACAAAACAAGTCTAAGACTGCAATCAGAACGAACGATCTCCCTCCGAAACTTGGATCGCACGGGTCGGTATATCAGTTTTGATCCCGATTACGTGATGGACACTAGCGATTAACATGGTAGTTCAAAAAAGGGAAAATGAGCCATTGTCATTTTCAAGTTAGCCCAGGTTCTTGAACACCGCTGTACTCCTCCAGAAATCTTTAGGATTATAGAAGTTGGACTTGAATGTTAAGAATAAAACGGAGAGGATGGAAATTCGCTAAGTTAAGACCGTAAAAAGCAATTAATTTTATTGCACGGCGTAAGCATCCTTCTGAACTGCAACATTTCTGTGAGTTTCTTATGCTTCTCAAGCATCATTAAATGAGCAAGTCATCCATTTTCCTGATGTTTTTCCTTGTTTCTGTATTTTCTTTATTAAGTTCTTCCAGCAAGGAGTAAAAGGCTGAAGGTAATCTACAGAAAACCGCCATCTTGTTTTATTCAGACTGTTTGCTGTACGGATCGATCTCTTTTCAGATTTTTGTTCCGACTGGCAAAAATATTCAAACAATCCGGATGGTCTAAATCCAAATATGCAGACCATTGTTGATTGCTGACCTTACTACAGCCTAGGTGATGTGCCAAGTTATTCCGAATGTGTGTTGGGGCGGATTCCGGTAACTTCCTTGATAGGGATTTGCTGCCGATTTAGAGTTGCTACTGTTTAATATTCCTTCCAAAGACCTGAATTTTGATATTTGTAATTATTTTAAAGAAAACCTTAAGATGTCTGTCTAGATTTGTAATATGTGGTTAGTCTTTACGTAAATCCTCTTGCGGAATCAAAAAACGCAGTTGTGGTGGTAACCAGCCATTAACAATAATCATTTCCCTCTGTGCAGCTCCGTGTTCCACTGTACCAAAGTCCTCCAAATCCCCAAGTTTATTCCAGATTTCTGAATGTTGTCTCTTGAGGCCAGGATGCTAGAGTCCTGTGGCTTTTATTGACAGTTTGATTACAAAGCGTGATTGTATCGTCTGGTATCAATGGAAAGTCTCAAAAGTCTCAGAGGAAAAGTTACATGCATGCCCGTGCAACATGTCCCTCAGGTAAGCAAATTGAAATTTTCGCACAACATGACCATGAAGAAGCTAACCCATTAAGATTTAAATGAGAAAATGATAGGTCATTTCCTTTAAATTATCGTGCAGGTGAATTCGAAGAGCAAAGTGATTGAAAGAAAATCGTTCTAATCAATGCCTTATAGGACTTGTTATCTCGGCTGGGAATGCTGACGAACATACCAGAAAGTTATTTGCAAAATCTGTGGCTTGTTCACCATGAAAAATAATTCCAGATTCGTTGGTGTTAAGGGTATTACAAAGGCTCCCGCCCAAGTTTGCCATGGAGATTTAATATGCCAAATGGCTGTGATGATGAAAAATGTGTGATTTTCATTTCATCAGGCACACAAGGATTAATTCTGTTGGGAACCTAAAGGCTCATAATGCAGTTTAGAGCATTTAGGATGCCAGTGACACTTGCCACCATTATGAAAATTTACAAAACACTGACCAAGAATGTCACCAAAAAAGATTCCTTGCAAGGGTGTTACATCTGAAACTGGAGCTTTTAATGAACAGAAGACCAAGAGTAAGAAAAAGGCAAAGTAGACCAAGAAAATATTTTGTGTATATGCATACATTGAAAGACAATATTTATTTGTTAATCCTTTGCCTTGCAACTATGGGCAAGGTGAGCCAAACTTGCATATTCTGCAAGTGTCTCTGTAGTAATTTGATATCATCTTTTCAATCCTTAAGTACCTTTCAAGAACGCTGAGCTGGAGGACTTTGAGGATGGAGTGCACTCAATGAGTAGTCACTGTGGCTCCCCCTCCTTTGGTTTCTTCTATAAACCTGTTTGCCCTCTGAGGCCTAACTGTTTTAGGTACATGTACCATGTTAATGATGGCTGTGTTGAAGGTTTCTCACATATCCTCTTTTCTGTTGAAATGCATCAAATATTGCTGGTGATCTCCATTCTGATTCACAGACATTTATTCAATGTCAATATCCTATGGCTATCATTAATGTCACTTTCTTTAAGTAAAAGGAGAAGAGAAGATGTTTTGGATCATACCATGATGACTTGAGTGTTTTATCAGTCCCATCTGTTGTCTGAAGCAAGAAAGCAGGTATGGGAGAAAAAGTTGCCATTCTGGATCAGCGTAGGATGCTGAGCTAAAACTGATGATAATTAAGCTGCTACATGAAATACCTTTAGATCAGTCTTTTGGTCAGCTGGTGGTTAGCTCTCTCTTAGGTGAGAAGTACAGATTACTGTCTTTGTAAAGTGCAGAGAATACACTTACAATACAAAATTTGTGAATTTAGGATGTGCATGTGCATTCTTCCTAGGATGATCTTACTGCCTGGTAATAAAAGTTTGGTTTCTTCCCCAACAACATTTAGTATTGTTACCCTTGCGAACTGAATTGGGAATTTCCGGGAAAGGAAGACTCCAGTTTTGTGAGGACTTGGAATCCCTAGGAATTCCTAGGAATTCTCAGCTTTACAAACTACCTATAATTTAAGAAGTGTGGAACTCTTGGGAATTTCTGGGAATTGAATTTGAGGCAATTTCAATACCCTGAGGTCCACATAAATTCTAAGAAATTCTCAATACCTTGAATGTGAGGGTTTTAAGAAAAAGAGTAATTTCAGAGGCTTAAAACTTTGGCTCAATAAAAGGTATGCTATACAAAACTTACCAAGAGATATACATACATGTACATGTTTATAACTTAAAGATCATGAAATTTATTACTCAAACTAAGTTTTAGTAAATCTTTACATTAATATGGATTTCCTCATGAACCAGCTGTTAGTTATGTCAAATGGAAATTGCCAACTTCCACAATAATTAACAATAATTACATTCTTATCTTACTTCCTTAACCTACATTACTGGTTGCCTTTGTTAGAAAACCTTGGAACAGTCAAGCTCAGTTGCCTCAAACGCTGTCAGAGACTTTTTGTTGACAATACTTTTAGTAGAAATTTCATGCCTTAGACAAAGAAATTCAACACCTAATTAATCTTCCTTTTTTTATGATTGTTGTTGCTGCTTTTTTTCAGTTTTTTGCTCTATTTTCATGACTAATTGCTGTAATTTGTTTTGCTGTTTTTATTCTTACAAAACATTTTTGTAAGAGTTCCAATACTTGTGGATCATCCACACACTTTGCAAACATTTGGCATGCAGACAAGACAGAGGTAGTAAATGTACCCTTTGAGGAAAAACACCTTTTATATGACGTCTTCAATTTACTTTATTTGAAACTCTGGTCTGAAAATATTTGTCAACAAGACTTGTTAGTAGTGAGAAGTACCAACCAAGTTTCCTTTCATAACTTAATTTCTTAAATGTCCCAATCACTGGACCTCCCAAAAAAATATTACATCTTTTTATTTTTGGTGCAAATTACAAGTCCTTCTTTATATAAAAATGAAAAGTGCTTGTCATACTTCAATAATAACAGCTCTTAAGTTTACTTGTTGTTCTTCTCTGTCTGTCAGCTATCAACAAAATTGTTTTATACTTCGGGCAGTGCATAACTATTTGTGGACCAGAGTTCCAACGCACCTCTGTAATCGCATATAGCTACTCCTGTCTCTTGTACAAATGTTTCTCCTTTGTAAGGCCCGGTTCATACGTCGCATTTCTGCCGTGTCGAATTCAATTCAACGAATTAAATTCGGCAGAAATTCGACGTCTGAATCGGCTGCCGCATTTCTGCCGCACGTTCGACTAGTCTTGTCGCATTATCCGACAGAAATGCGACACCGATTCAAACGTCGAATTTCTGCCGTGTCGAATTTAATTCATACATTATGTTAATGTATTGAGCATGCGTAGACTGAGGCTAGCTATAAAAAGATGGCGTCACGAAGGGAAGAGACTTCAGATTCAGAAGAAGAAAGCTCTTTTTCTTTGTCTGACAATGAAAATTTGGCCCCGCCGAATAAAAAGAGACGAGGCAGAAAAGCGCAATGGCGAGATTGTCACGTCGCCGACAGGATCGATAAACTTGTGTTGCATTTTGATGAGACAAAATGAGAACAATCAACAGCAAAAGTTGAATTATTAGTCTATGCTTTTCCTGAAGACGATGCAGCATATACTGTTGCAGTGTCAGCCTCCTCCTTCGCCTTCCTTCAAAAACTTTTTGAAAAATAAAGAGCCTCCGTTTAGTATCTTCGTCCGCCATATTAGATAGTTACGTCTAGTTACGTAACCAATGTAACATTTTTCCGCTGACGGACCTGCACCGCAGTATCAATTCAAAGAATTAAATTCGGTAGAAATTCGACGTATGAATCAGCTGTCGCATTTCTGCCGCACTTAATTGAATTGAATTCGACACGGCAGAAGTGCGACGTATGAACCGGGCCTAAGACGCACTCTACTCTGTTGTCAATACTGCTTTAAGTTCAATGGAAACGACTGACTGAGGAATCGAGATGGTGGTGTTGGAACGTGTTGCTGAACGCTTGCTACGGTCAAGCTTTGTAGATTTAGGTACTGGTACACTGGGATCATCTATGTATCTCTTACACTTCCGAATATGGTATCCTTCTTTTATAAATATGAGGGTAAAAGACGATTTGTAGTCGCATTCAAAACTGTGATTGGCTTGTGTTATTTCTCACCTTTGCCATTAACACAACTCAAGTGAGTTTCGAGTCTTTGTTTCCTCGACAACTTTCGGCCACAAATCGTGCATTTGTAATACGATCGATTCTTGTCGATTATTTCTACATAGAGTGAGCTCACATCTTTATTTATATCACCAAGCTATCCATCTTCTAGAAGCGGAGAACCGGTCGGAGAAGTCAGAATAAAGTTGGACGCTTCTCTTAACACTGCAATCGGCAAGCCAGCGGATTCACTTTGCTAGCCAATGACAAGTCCTAAAAGATCCACGTGATCATGCCCGTGATCGGAAACAAAGAAGACTCCATTTGGCGCTCATCTTTGAATGTACTTTTCATCGGTTGATCGCTTTCCTCAACTGTTTTGCTTAATATAACATTTCTAAAGATAGCTTTTATTGTGGTTCAATGGGAAAACGAGAATAACGTGAGTGTTGTAAAAGAGAAGAAAGTCGTTGGCGCCGTGGAGTTAAAAGAAGGGACAACAGTTGACATATGGACCGGTACAAACAAGGGTCGAGTGGCCATCTGTAAAGCTACGATTTTGAAAGTTTGTGGTGAGTAAAAATTGCGATATTCGTTGTGATCAAAATCTTATAAAAGAATAGATGTAGCGGGTTGAATTAAGCTTACATAACGCTCGGCGCAACTGAAACTAGAATAATTCTGAGAATCGAATCGGTCACTTGCATGCCGCAGTTTCTTAAGCTTATGCTTTACAATGAAATAAACCTATCAGTAAGGTTTCAAGATTCCTCTAGTCACGTTTGGGAACATTCAAGATTCATAACAAACCTTAGTACATAAAGAAGCCCTCCTTGGTAAAAACAAAATAATGTATTCAGCCCTTTTTTAGTAAAATCCATGAGGGAGATGTACTAACTCCATAACAGAGATTTCTCAATTTCAGAATCCAATGAATGCCCTTTTCCTCATAGCCATCTTAAAAGCCTGGTCTGAGCTTTAAACATAAATATTTTAATATATTATTTTTTTTCAAATTCAGATGTCAAGGAATCCAGATACAAAATGGTCAAGGTTCTTGTTGACAACCTCATTCAAGGCCGACTCATTGTGAGCCCAGGAAAAAAAATACAAACAGTACAAACAGCAGCTAAGTTTGCAGTTTAGGATAACTTCATTCTAATTTATTGTTACAGTTACAACAAGATTTTAATCAAAAAATCAATTTTATTTGTCTGTAATTAGCCCCTTCACTCCCAAGAATATAACTATATAACTATAACTTAAGATATTGTATTTTATGGAAAAGAATCAACAGATTTTATTCACAATTTGTGTCAAACCAAATTTAATGATTGATTAGAACTATTTTATATGAATAGCTGTAATTGAAGATTAATCCGTATGAAGTTTTCAAGAAAAGAAAAATAAATCAAATTCCATCTTAATATTACCACACATTGATGTTAATAATTAATCAAAAATATTTTACATGTAAGCCTTAATTAAGCTTCTAAATAAATTTCATTGAATACTTGAATTTTAGCTGGGTTTTTTTAATTTTAAGTATTTATTTTATATCATTAGCCTCAAATTTTTGCTTAAAATTCCCAGTAATTCCTAAAAATTTCCAAAAATTCCCAAAAATTCCCAGAAATTCCCAGAAATTCCCAGAAATTCCCAGAAATTCCTAGGAATTTTTTAGATTTACAGCTTTTCAGGGAAAGTCATTGGTTCTCTGAGTTGGAATTCCTAGGAATTCCTAGGAATTCCAAGTCCTGTTGGCTATAAACTTAGAATTTCTGGGAATTTCTGGGAATTTCTGGGAATTTCTGGGAATTTCTAGGATCGATTTTTAGGTTTTTAGAACCAGAGTTGTTATGGTTGGGAATTCCTAGGAATTCCCAGTCCGAATTTACCGTGAAAATTCACACCTTTATTCCTAGGAATTCCTAGGAATTCCTAGGATTTTCCTAGGAATTCCTAGGAATTCCAAAAGCCATTTCGCAAGGGTAAGACCATCAAAATCACTGCCACACATGCATTTTTAAAAGCATTAAATTTCAAAGTTTTCTTTGACTTGTGGACTTGGTATTGTATGCTGGGAGCTAAATTTAACCAATGTAAATAAACCAGCTGATTTGATGATTGACTAAGACTTATGTTGCATTTTGTTGAATTGTGTCAATAGCTGAGTGGTTAATTTGCATCTTGCCTCTAAGTCTGCTTGTGTGTCAATTCCCTTTTATCCAAACAGTAAACCAAACAACACTACCTATTGTTATATTAACAGTTTTTTGGCAGCATTGCCCTAACAGTTATGAGGAAAAAAAATCAAGGTAAATTACGCAAACCATTGTTTTTCCCATTAAATCTAAATAAATCTAGTCATACAGGATTTAGAGGGCATGTTTTATATTAATAATGTAATATAAAAAAAAGGCAGAAAGCTTCTCTTTTTGGTAAAAACAATTGTACTCCATTAATTTTTTTTCTGACAGTGAATGTTCTTTATTTCTGTCAAGAAGGATATGATGAAATGGAGTAAAATGACCGACAGGTTGTGATTTATCAATAAACAATCCAAGACTGGGGTAAAAATATTGCTCACAACTGATATTTAACTTTCACACAGACTATCTTTAGTTAATGACTTCATTGTAATTCAATTCAAAATAAGGTGTCAAATGCAATAAGTTGTTGGAATAACAAACACAATGGCTGTCTTTAGTCATTGGAAATGATGGTGGAGGCATATGTTTTGTATCTCAATATCAGTCTAAATAAAAAATAATGGTATTAAAGATGTTTTCACCCTAAGCAAATCCAAATACAAACTTATACAAATTTTGCACCAAACTATCAGTTACTTTTTTTTTAAAATTTGGTTCAAGTACATAATTATATAGTTTTTTATTTTTTTCTTTGTTAAAAGATCAGAAAAAATTTGAGTCTATTAGTTTGAGAATTAGTGCTAAGTTTGAACTTGTTATTATTTTTGTATGCTGTATGTATGTGTGTTCAGCAGGAAGTTACAATCAAACCAATATATATTTCTCTTGATCATTTAACAGGGGTTTTTTTCTTTATGAGTAATATAATGCTTTCTTTCCTTTTGTTAACTCATTTACTCCCCGAGTGATTGATATGTGACTTCTCCATACAATTTCAAACTGTTCACAGAAGCTCACAAGAGGTGAAAATGCAACAGATGAGAATTCTCAGCAGGAATACTTATATACCACCAAAATTAATATATGAAAAATGTGGTGAGGAGGTGAGAGCAGTGTACATCATTAGTAGTTTGTGAATTTGTTAACTAGGGGGTTCAGTTGTGATGAGACATAGACAGGAAAGAAAGTACAGTATCACAATAATTTACTTCGATAATCACTGCTGAGGTGTGTGTGGGTGCTATTCCATTTAAAATGTACACGAATGTACCCAGTCAAGAGGTTCTCTTGACTCCGTACATCTGTGTGGCTCCTAACAACTTCCACAGCTTTTCCTGGGTAATGTATATGGAATCAGTGAACAGATTGAAAAGATTGGTGTTGACACCTCTCTTTATCGTCTGCTAAAGGATTAGAATATTGTGACAGGTGGGCTTTAACAATGCCTCTCTTTGAGTCCGTTGGAAATTAAGTAATTTAGCATTATCAGCAGAGTTAATAACGTAAATTAGCCACCATAAAGAGTTTCAAAGCTGACGTTCCGTGAAAATTTAAAGGCATTGTAAATGAATAGCTAACAAGTGCGTAAAATTTGTAGAATTTCAATAAGTATTAAATATGTGACAACCTCTTGTTTTGAGATAAATTGATTCAATAAACATATCGAAAAAATTATCTTTCTTGGTATATGGATCGGAGTGAGTTTGATAATAAATCACATGAATGATGGTCGAGTTATAGCGAAGCTGTACGTTTGGTGCCAACATTTAACTAATTGACTGTATTCTCAGATGCATTGCTTCGCTAAGTTAACGTAAATAAATGCTGATACGATGTAGGTGGTCTAAAATAATTTCAGTTCTAGTCTTCAAATAGTGAAACAACTTTCAAAGAGGTGTAATAATCGTAGTAGCAAGACTAAGGGCGGATCCGGTTAACAAAAGCAATAGACATAACAGTAGAGTGCACATGAAGCTGACGCTTGAGATCAAATGTCATTTTTTTTCTCGGTGCTTGAGCGGGCGGTGTTCTACAAATCCTGCTATCTGATTGGTACCGAGAGGGGGCAGTATTTTCCCATCCGCCCCCCTCACAGTGGGCGGTATCCAATCCGTTGCATGTCGAGTCGCTTAGTGCGCCTAGCAGCATTTATTAGCAAATATTTCGGTCACGACATTTAGCCGATAAATAATTTATAAATTCTCTGCCCTCTCTCTTCTCTCTCTCTCCCTCTTTAGATTCTGGAGTCAGTATTTGCTACTTGTTTTTTCCTACCAGTTTTAAATATTTTGAATAAATGATACGCGATTTTACTAAGCCCCTACGATATTTATTCTTTAGTATTGACGGATACAATGAAAAATTAATTTACCCCAGAGATTAACCTATGTTTTTTGGGTCACGTTCGTCGCACAGCGTAGCAAGTACCTTCTTGTAGGTACACGACCCAAACATTTTAAAAGATCTCGTGATTGAAGCAGACTGCAAAGATCCTTTTATTTTGGACAATTGCCTGACAACCCCGCGGCAATCTGAAATATTTTTGGTTCTTTCACAAGGCGAGTTTTGAATAAGGTATGAAGTAAACTTGATCTGAACTTCGAGATCTTTTTCGGAAGGTGCGAATCTAAATTTGCCTCGTTAAATTCCTTCCTTAATGCTTTCGGCCATTTTTTTCCTCGGTGAAAACTTTGCGCTTTGTAATAGGAACTTCTTCCAACCTAAATGCTTCAAGAAATCGAAGAGAATAGGTTGTCATTGTCATCGTTTAGCGAAGTTCATAGTTGTAAATGCCGGATGAAAACACAAGGAATGGAAGTTTTTTTACTCTGTTGCGCTTGTGCTTTTGTTTGCGTCACGGTTGTTTACACGCAGTTCAGTGCTTCCGCTTCAAAAAGGTATCGGTGCCACGTTCTATTGGCTAGATGTATTTTTTGTCTCCTATTTAAAAGCGCCCGTATATCTAAGGTTCCTTGGGCTTGCTTCACTAGAAGTACATTGCTTGTGTGTGCGGTTAGTGTGGTTTTTCTTGCACTTGTTTTACTCCTTTGAAAGAGGCGTTAATGTCTAACATTAATTTAACTCAACTATCTACCAACCTACAACTAACTCCAGGCCTCTTCATTAAATTCCACTTCCATTTGTGCACCTTCATTTTAAACGTTCTCAATTGGCGCCTAAGAAGGGTTAGAGGCAATGTCTCTTGTGGCGTCACTTTTCCGCGTGCCTTGCCTCGCGCGACGCATTTCATGACGCACCTCGTCAGTTAATCGTTTGCATTTCTTTAATTCTTTTCCTTGCTCTGTACCAGTTAAGCTCAAGTTCCTGTGATCTTGAATCATTTCGCACTCTTTCCCTGACTATTTCCCTCTTCACAGTCATTTTCCACCAGGTCTTTAGTTAACCTGAGTAAATGACTGTTTTGCTCGTCGGTAAACTTCCTCCAAAATCGTGAAGAATCAGATTGTAGGGCGGAGACGTTGACTGGACCAGATACATCACTCTCGAAGCTTTTGGGGGCGTTGACTGAATCCAATACATTACCCTCGAACCTTGTCGAGGAAAGAAATCTACTAACCTTCTCAGTGCTTGTCATCTTCTCACTGGAAAGTGGGATGTCCTTTCATTGTTCCGCGCTTATTAGCCGGAGCTTTAATTTTGCGTGCATTTTAGTAAAGAGGGATTTCCTGACTATTGTTGTGCACATCCTTCCTATTGTCGCTATACCTTCTCGCTGGCAAGTTTTGTAGAGAGAAGTAGACACTTGCGACAACGTTAAGGGTATGCCATTACTAGACACGAGTACCTGCTCGACCTTTGGATCCAAGGTAGTAATTTGGCTTCGTACTGTTCTTAGGTACATCCCTATTAGCTTGTACATGTCATCGTAGAGCCTGACGACTGCTGCACTATACACTCCAGCCGTTTTATGATCATTTTCCAGTATCCTGTATCGTACGGGGTCTTCAACTGTTCCAGGATAATAGACAACCTCCTGAAACTCGCTTATCTTCGTGTCTTCAAGTTTCTTACGATATATGTGAAATCCTTCGGTTTCAGCCGATTTCTAAACAGAATCTAGATCGATACCATTACCACCCTGACGATCGGTAACAGGCTGGGCCTCCGAAAACTAGTCTAATTGATGTGTTGAAAAGGCTTAATTGAGATTTATTGTTGCATGAGAGTACATTTTGCTCGAAATCCATAGAAAATCGCGATGAAATACATATCTGGGTAGTAACGTAATTGCAACCGTAAGAAATACTCCCTGTGCGTATTTGCTGCAGTGGAAAATATGTACCTTTGCGTAACAAATACCCACTCCGTATTTGCTATTGTAGCAAATACCCACTCATAGGAGCAAATACCCACCCTCCGAATTTGCTACCGTAGCAAATATTAGCTTACGTAGCAAATACCCACTCATCGTAGCAAATGAACACATCAATCTAACTCTCTCTCTCTTTCTTTCCCTTTTAAATCCCTTTGGATTCCTTTAAAAACTGGTATCGAAATGAAATTTGTCGTAGCAAATTACGAGTTATTAAACGGGTTGAAACGCGGCCTAAAAACTGTTTGTAAGTTAAAAATCCTTCACCAAAAGCAACTTTGAAAGTAAAAACGTGAGGTACTTGTTCACATTTATATTAAATTAAATTTACTATCTGAAATCGCCAAAACAATTTAGTCCTTTTTTAGACCCCAAGCGATGTTTTGAGTTCTACGATCTACTATAAATACACTTTCGGCAAGTCCGTTGAAATTTGGACATTTTTATTGTGAGTTGCACAACAAAAAAAACTGAGGGAATTATATGGCATGAATAAATGCAGCATTAAATCTCTTGTGTCTGAATAGTGTCTCATTTGACTTCAGTTTTTCGGTGTAAGAACGACAAGATTTGCACACGCCGTTGCAGCAAACAAACAAACAGACTCTCACAACTTCAAAACATACATTTAAAAATGGCGACACTGACTCTCTTTGTCACCTAAAACTAAACAGCGATAAATCTACGTTGATTAATCGCCAATGGAAGTGTATAATACTCTCCTTAAGATCACTGATTGTTTTTAAGAAAACATCGCCATGATAGTCATGTTGCAAAGATTGCTTGGAAGCCCTTTAAATTACCTTTATCTTTACGCAAATAAAACTGTTTGGGTGAAGCCTCTCTTTTTAATCTGCATCACCTCTTTTTTCTATACTATCTACTCGGCAAAATTTTTTTCAGTTTATGGCCGGGAGGATCTTGCCGTAAATACAGTTCTAAATCATTCGGGGTCTTTTTTTGAAGCATTCGTTTAACTCTTTGAAAACAATGTTATTCACCAGCCTGGGTGGGTCCTTATTATTTATATTACAGAAATTAACAATTATGTTTAGTAAACTGAACGAATTACCGATTCACTTAACGATAAATGCACCCGAATTCAAATGAATTTCCCATCACAAAATTTTCGTGTCGTTACTGGGCTCTGATAACAACTGCTCCTGGGGCTAAAAAATTGCTGAAATTCTAAGATAAGGTGGCAAAAAGTCTGTTTTAACTTGTATTTACCTGGATGCCTGGTCTTTGCCTTCCCTACCCACCCTCGATACAAGGTTGAGTTTGATTTTGAGGCCAGTTTCTAGTCCTAGCATGGCTGGTGGTGGGGTTTTTGAAGAGGGAGGGAGGGGGGGGGGGGGAATTAGATGGTGTTTTATTGCTCGCCTTTTTTCTTTCCCAACCGATTGTACTTTTTTCATCTGCTAGTAGTAGAATTCTGCGTTAAACCGTTTCGGGCCCTCGACTCACTCGTGTGGATGTTATAGTGATGAATAAAGATTATGTTGGTCAGTACTTACACTCTGTCGAGATAAAAAAGGTAGCTGAAAACTTTTGGGGGTAAGTCCTGTAACTGATTATGGGATAAGTCCCTGTCAACAAGAAAGAATCAGAACAGATAATTAGATGTGCGCTTTTAGATGAAGTTTAAAACTCCACATAACTCCTAGCGGGAGAAAGTCTTGTTTTATTTCATTTTAAGCGCCCCTCCCCCCGTAATAAGCCGCCTCCCCCAATTCCTCCTTCACACTTTCTTAAATACAAAGAAAATCTGTTTCTTTGCCACTTTATCTATAATTTTTTAAATTTAACTTCAGCCTGATCAGTACTGGTTAACAGTTTGTTAATAAGCGCCCTCCTTCCAAGAAACGCCCCTCCTCTTAGCCGAAATTTTAGAATAGCGCTCCGGTGCTTATTCGAGGAAATACGTTAACTGAAATTGTTTGATTAGGTTGGACAGGTTTGAAGGAGTTTTATTGCTAGCTAGCCATAAACTTTTTTTCCACCGATAGTTGTTGAGGTGGTTGAATTCTGCACGAGACTTTTTCGATTTTGGATATTGCAGTTGTAAATAAAGATTTATGTTGGCTGGTACTTACAGTCTGATGAGCCTCGAAAGCCCTATGAAAATTTCTGATGGTAAGTCCTGCAACTGATTATGGGATAAGTCCCTGTCAACAAGAAATCATCACATCAAATATTAAAGCTGCGCTATTAAGTAAAACCTATAACTCCATATGACTCCTTGGGAAAGAAAGTCTCGTTTTGCTAAGTTTCAAGCGCCCCTCGAGTAAGCCACCGCCCCCTTCCTCCTTCTTTTTCTCAGATATGAAGAGAACCTGTTTCTATTGCAACTTTACCTATAACTCTTTAACCTTCAATTACAGCTGAAGCGCCCTCCTTCCAATTAAGCGCCCCTCCTTTCAGCCGAAATTCGAAATTAGCGCCCGGGCGATTATTCAAGGAAAAGCGTTGAATAAAGTCGGTTACTTAGGTTTGACGGAAGGGATTCCTTATTGAAAATCAAGACGGACTCGTTTTGCAATTGGTCAAGATAAAATTATTTGATACAAATATTACATTTACAAATAATTCAAGACGTCTCTGAATTTTCAGATTAACGGAGATTTTGATGTCATCGTGCAGAATGCGGATCAGCCGGCTTTTACCTATCCACCTTTCCCCTCCCCCCTAACGCACGACTGTTCTACATAGCTGTGCAAATAAGTAATTTGACACTTTCCTTGGAGTCATCTTCAATTTCACAAGTTCTCGTCCGTTAGAAATTTTATTTTCGCCACTTTCGATATTGTGATTACAAGCCTATCGATATTGCTTTTGTTTTCTACAAATATTCAGATAAGCTGAAACTTTTCAGACATATTGGTCTATTGATCTATGTTTACTCTCTGGTACGTGGGTTGTTATGTTTATCTATAGATAAATATACCCAACGTACAAAACTGATTCTGATTGGTCCTTGCGAGTTCGGTATTATCATAGCGCGACATATCCGCGCAGTCGGCATCGTAAAAAAAATTTTGTCGTCTAGGAGGAAAAAATTCTGTTTTTCTGCCATTAGGCTTGCAGAAATAACCAACGAGTTCATTATGGAAATTTTCGACAAAACGGATGATTCCAAGGGCATGAGGCTGATCGTTGTAAAACTAAATCCAAACTCCAATGTTTAATTTCAATTTCCTTAGCGCCACAAAGTAACTCACAAACGGCAAACAGCATGAAATGTTGGTACAAAATCTGTCCCGTTGTTAATTTGATGAGAGAAATAGGACAAAAAGAAAAATCTCCAAACTCTTAAAAGAAAACTGCGGTAGTACTCAGGTAATTTGAACTACATGCTAGCCCGGAACGGAGTATTCAGATCGTCACAAATGCCACATCATGTGGCCACGGACACTCGTACAGGT
This sequence comes from Pocillopora verrucosa, assembly GCF_036669915.1. Lineage (NCBI taxonomy): Eukaryota > Metazoa > Cnidaria > Anthozoa > Scleractinia > Pocilloporidae > Pocillopora > Pocillopora verrucosa. The sequence goes on from NC_089312.1 coordinate 8,588,114, forward strand.
TATATGAGGCAAATGGTCGTAATTTTTCTGGGACATTTTATGGCATCTCAGAAATGCACCAATGTTTGACATCAGAGGTTTTTGCCAGTGGTGAAATAGTAACCAAACGAGTTTCCAATACACTTTTAACCTTTCAATGGGATTCATTCCACAGAAATAAAAGTCCCAACTATTCACCGAAGCTCCTTGATCACATGAAACGAAACACTCGGCGTATTCCTTAGCCTTGCAGTAAGAAGTCGCAATGTAGTCTACATCGACGGTCAAACGGCGGGAACTGAAAAACAGCACATCGTTAACTGTCAAACGTTTTCAAGGTGTTTCAGATCTCACTATTTTTATTGGTCGTTACAAACAGTCCTGTACCTCGAGTAATCTTTGGACTTGCGGATTGGAAAGCCACTCTTCATGTGTCCTATTTTACCTACTATAAAGTAATTCTTGTTTTTATTATCCTTCAGATATTTTCAACGCGCTGGAAAAATTTTAACGAACAGCATATCGTTTGATGCATGGGATGTTTACTTTTCGGTATTCTCTGGTGAGACTTGATTTGAAGACGTGACGCGTTCCGAGATTAATTTTCTTGGTCAATTCCGACCCCATGATGCTGTTTCAATGCTTCGGCTTTTCTAAAGGCAAGTTAAGTTTGGAATATTTTACCCTCTATTCTTTTCACATTTCGGCGTGGAAATTTGGTTCAGCCTAACTGCCTTGACCAGAAGACCATTCTTTCCACGCAAGACCTCGCTATCATGTCAATTTTAATTCATGATGTCAAATCAAAATGGCCACTCGCTGAAGAAAATGCGGTCCAATCCAATAACAGGAATTATTGAACTAATCATAACAATAATAATAATAATAATAATAATAATAATACTAATAAAGAAGTTTAATTCCACTACCATCGCAGTTAATCTGAATTACATTACTATCAGATTGTGGGAGAAAAAGAGCTCCTTACAAACAATAGTCCTTGACTCTTTTTGTATATTCCTAGGCATTCAGTCATGAGAGTCAGCTGAACAAATGACCTCCTTATGTAGGGACCAGAGTTTCCAATGGTCTAAGTATAAATAATGGCTGGGTGGGTCGCCTCAAGTCGAAGTGAGTTACCCTGACGACCACAAATAATTGACAGAGCCTTCCACACCGCTCACTCAGTCATGAACGGAGTCCAATGAGAATTCAAAAATAAGTTAATGGAATAACTTCCTACACCATTAACTAAAGTTAGTATATACGTACTAAGGGAATAGTGCTTTTCGCGCACGTTGATTGGCTAGTTCAGATATGAATTAGCAACAACTACTCACCTCCATTTTGGTGAATAATTGTTAAGGCCGTCCAACTATTAGGGTCGAATAATTATTAGGCTTAAGATCACTTCTTTTCTTTACAAGGACTTTCAAGTTCCGGCTTAGCATGCGTAGCTAGAGATTTTACGAGAAAATTAATTTGACGGAGCTAGGAGAGGGATGCTAATCAGACAAAAATATAAGTAGTTCCTTCACTTGCAGTTCGACCGCTCGTTTACTGGCCCAGTTACGGCTTACTCTGCAAAAAAACTATTAGAGCCATCACCTTAACCAAATCCTTTCTCATGCCCGCCTTCATGTGCGGAAATCCCTAAAGATGTTGGGGCTTTAATAGCGTCTGATTGGATTGATTCTAGATTTACATTCTTCCAGGAAATACGCAGGCAAATTAAACTCCTGTTAAGTCTCTCCTGACTCGTTCCAAGTCCAGTTGCTGCTCATTATTGGTGTCAAGAAATAATTGACTGATATTTTCCCTTCGTCCGTTAGTCAGTCAGCTCAGAGGTAATTCCTCCGCCCTGCCCCCTCATCCCCTCGAAGTAAGACTCTTAGGTTAAGCGCTTGCATGATCAGTTTCGTCTCCATTCCGCCACCGAGCGCGACAATCTTACTGTCTAAGTGGCTATTTATCTTGAGCATCCAGTCATGATGCTCAACCAAAGGTGTTCACGAAGTCACATTATTTCTGTCAGTGACGCCGCACTTTCCACAAGCTATACTGCCTGGTGTATGTTATGGAAATCATTGAGGAACAAAAGTTGGGGTCACATGATGAGCCGCAATAGCCATGAGAGAGTTAAATTATGATAAAAAAATATCAATTTTGCTAAAGGTAACTTTAGAATCAAGAGTACGATACCAAGCTGGTGTGAACTTTCAAAATCTGAGTGAAATGGTCTAAGCCGCTGTTAATTTAAATCAAAAGACCCTGTATTATGACAGACGGATCAAAATCAACCAAAAGAGACTAATGAACTGTTAAAAATTTGGAAATCAAACGATATATTACACGGAGCTGACCAATTAAAGGGCCGAACTTTAGTTATTCAAATAACACGTGATTATGCATGTGCTTGATTCCGTTTGATGACTAACGCCCACGTTTATAAAACTATTTTCTCAGATGACATTATTTCTTTCAACAATCTCATTTACCTGGCGGATCACGCTCAGTGACAGGTAAATTTTCACGGTGTCCTCACCTTTATCGTATGCACAATGAAAGAGATGCTAGTTTTTTTTTTCTCATGACAGAAAGAAATGATGGTTTCTAATTTCGCAGACTTAGATCTACGTCGCTTGATGGTTTTCACCAAGCATGTACGGCCCCCTCGCTGTCATTTCTGTATGCAACACCTCATGGGTTTGGAAGGAGTCAGCTCAGCATCTATGCACCCTTTCTTCCTCCCATTTCATCCCGACACTTACCTGGGTAAGTTACAGACTTTGATCTACTTTTGGTCCCTGTAAACAATTATACAATCAAAGTTCAACAGTCTTTACTTACAGCGTCAAAGTTGAAAAAAAGGACCAGTAAATTCCACCAAAAACTCCTGGAGATAGATCCTTTAATTGGTTGTGAGACAAGTCCCTATAATCAATAATAACAACAACAAAATGTAAGCTGCGAACCATAGGATAACATTCCGCATAATGAATAAAAGTGTTTGATTATTTCTTGATATGATTTGACTGGTTGGGGCTATTTTTATATCATGGAATATATCTTCATTGACTAAAATTTTACTTGGCTTTAACCGCACTGAGGCTGTTTACCTATGTAAACTTATCCTGAGACTGAATAATATTGTGTATTTGGTATTTTCTGAAGGTGGTAACATCTGCTAATCTAACTAAAAGTAACAATTTCAATTTTCACGAGACGGACGACTTTCAATTAGTTGGGTGGAGTTGAAATGAAATCTTAAACTTAGGGAAGTACAAAAAAGAATATTAAAACAACTGTGCGTGCTATCCTTTGACCTCCGAATGGTCCTTCATTCAAACATTTCAAGTTATAGAACAAAATCCTTCATCTCAAAATTATATCAAACTGCGTAAATTGTAGTACAAATATGGCGCGAATAGAGCACAAGTAAATCACAAATATCCTGCGATATTGTACAGTTGGTTATTATGTACTGTAAAAAAAAGTGAGCTGTTTGTGAACTATCCGCTTTACTTTTCCCGCCTTATGAGAAATGAGCAGAAACACTTGGCAGAAAAAAGTTAGGTAATAAATAACTTATTAGACATTTTGGTGTGTAGTATTTTTAGTATTTTTTACTCGTTGCGCATGTTTTACATAATAGGGACCTTAAGCAGTCAGGACGGCAACGCCAGCGAAGACTTCAATTAAAAATGAATTTTTGCCGTTAATTAGAATTTCAAAAATGACTGAATGTGTTCCCCGTCTCATACGGCGCCACACCTCAACTTCAGCATAACGTATAAAAGAGGCGTTGAGTTCCAAATGGAAATTAAAACAATTTGTGATGATTTCACGTTGTTGTTTTGCATGGGACGGCTATGAAATGTACAAAATTTTCAAACGCACGTGCTGAGCTATTGTTTTGTTAATTAAATCTATTGTTTTTCCATGTCCTCGTTGCCGTCGCTGTCGTGGTTTGCTTAAGGTCCCTACTGTGCCTGATACCGGTGCTGCATAAAAAGGTTTATGCACCTCCCATCTATTACCGGACGGGCGATTTCACGGGCGAATTAAACACGAAAAACGGTAAGGTAAAAGTTTAACCTTTTACCTGAAAAAATGGCCTTCTACCTGATTTATTTATCACAACGTAACAACAGTTTTGGGAAGACAGTGAAAACACGCATGACTGGTGCAAAGGTCAATCACAATGTCGCAACGCAACAATAACTAAGTAGTCTCACGAATTAGCTCTAAGCTGATGTGAACAACGTGTTTGCTGATCACAGCTGGTTTTAGCAGATTTATAGCCATTTGCAAAAGGCTTCTCGTTCTTTGAGTGAAACGCCCCGGTTGCATTCTTTGCATGCCTCACAATACTCCTGTAGTAAAACGTAAATGAAGATATTCGCGCTCCCCGTTCCTACACCCATAGCCTGATTCTCATTGAGAGCGAAGTTGTCCGCCCAGCTCTCTCCTCCAATACTACGGATCGATACGAGTCGTCGTACCCCTCACTAGGGAGACAAACCTTTTTTCATCTCATACCACTGAGCCCTGATGGTGGTGTGTCCATTCGTACGAGTCGTATGAATATTTATTACGGAAACCATGGAAACGAAACGAGTCGTAAAGCTGTGCTGTCTATCTACGAATGTCATTAGGGAGATTTTTTCACAAAAGTGGCCCTTGTTCTAAAAGCAACGCGTGAAGTGCGCAAGCAACAACTCTATTCCTCTTTGTATATTTCTATTGTTATCAAATAACAACCAAAAGTAATGTGAATTCTGTTTCAATACAATGCAATATTAATGAGCGGACAAATTCGACGCACACATCGGAACACCGAATACATGCAACCGTTGAAACGATGATTAGTATAAGTAGTCACAGGCTTTCGAGTGCAATTTGGAATAAATAAGCACGAGCAAATTTTGTCAGTCACCCTAATGACATTCACGGATAGACAGCACAGCCATACGACTCGCTTCGTTTCCATGGTTTCCGTAATGAATATTCGTGAATCGACGACTTGAACGACTCGCACGAATCGACACACCACCATCCAGGGCTAATTCTCTCAACGTGGTATATCTAAGTATCCCTAATGACATTCATGGATAGACAGCACAACCTTACGATCCGTTTCGTTTCCATAGTTTCCGTGATGAATATTCATGGTTGACGAATCGTACGATTCGTGAATACTTTAGACGACTTGTATCAAGCTGGGGTATTGGAGAACGAGGAATACATTGCGTGAAGTGCTCAAACAACAAGAGTATTCCTCGTTCTAGAAGCACTGCGTAAAGTGCACATATAACAAAGCGCTTAGGATGATTTTGCAGGAAGACTCTTCACAATTCAACCAACAAAATTACTTGCAAACGCACGGAACCGCCATGGACCCAAAAATGGTAGGAGTTTTTGCAACTATCTTCATGGCTAAAAATTCAAATCTTAGATAAAGGCGCTGATTGGAAACACTACATCGACGACATAATCCCTCTCTCTCGAACACAGTCAACATAAAAGATGGGGATATACTCAAAAGTTACCCTTCTAATAACATACATGGAAAAATTACTCAATTCTGATTGGTTAAGATAAATGCAGTTTTCAGGTAATTCAGTGCAGAAGAGAGTTAATTCAGTGCAGAAGAGGGTTAATTCAGTGCAAAGAAAGTGACAAATCAGACATTCTGATTGGCCAGTAATCAAAAAAACTCACAGATAGCTAATCAAATGCGAGCCTTGGATGTCAGAACCAAATTTGAAAATTTGAAAATTTGCGAGCGAAACGATGGCCGGCGTTTTAGGTAGGTTTTCTTTCGCCACCGCAGCTGAAAGACAGCTCAAACAACGGAAACACTGTAAAAAGCTCTGCATTCTGGTTGTCGATTTGGAAAAAGTGGTGTTTAGAGAAGGGAATTGCCAAGGAAATCGAAATTATGAGCCGACCCAGCTTAACACTTTGCTCGAGCGATCCAACACCGAAATTAAAAACAAACATGGTTAAACCTCGGAAATGACGATTCCATTTCATCGAAAGTGATTCGGACACAGCCTGAACAATTCCTTGAACTGTTTAGCCGGACTTTGAACTATTTTGCGCCTTAAAGATGTGAAGATATCATTGCATATTATCACGGTTTTGATCGTACGCGCTCGTTTCGAGCGAACGCACGGTTTGAATAAATTATTTTTGCACTTGATACACGCGCTTTGCTTATGCTTAATTATGATAGGCCATCTCGTATTTTTTCATGTATATTATTAACACGTAATCACATGATTTTTCTCTAGCAATTTGGAATAAACAAGCGCTACCTTGTTAATTATTCAAAGACCACAAAAAAATTTACTCGTGCTTATTTATTCCAAATTGCATTCAAAATCATGTGATTACCTAGACAAACATGTTGATGAACGAACTAGAGTTGAGCTATCGATGTAACAGTGGCTGACACTGTAAAAAGATGGTTTCGTGCTTAGTTTCAAAATCTATATATCACAACAGCTGATTCGGACAGTTTTTCTTTTTTCAAAATTTCGATAAATAGCTCCCCACAGACTTGTTCTGTCGATTGGAATCGTTCGTACGCGGCATTTTGCAAAAACTTTCTCTCGGTTTGAAAGAAACCTTGATACAACGTGCTGATTGATTCACGTATTTTGCAAAAAAAGCAAGTGTTCGAAGCGACCGAAAATAAGTCACAATGGCTCTTTCTCCAAAGCAAACTCGTATTAAAGAATAATGTTGAGTCAGTCCGTAGTAATTGATATGAATTATAATCCAGATTAAAAGGAATATCTGCATAGTGCATAACAAAGTCTATAATTAAAAAAACTCCAGATACGATTTAAATAATGTGCAAGTATATTTAACATTATCGGATATATCTTCATTGGCCTCAGTAAAATTTAAGGAGTGGCTTAATCATTCCATTATCCTAGGGCCGAGTAGCATTGTTTATTTAGCATTTTCTGAGGTTGATACTATCTGCACATCCAAGTGGAGGTAATGATTCAAAACCATGAGGGATAATTTTTCTATTATTTTGCTGGAATGAACATGGAATCTAAAATTTGAAGAAGTAATAAACAGATTGTTAAAATAAACTTTAAGTGCCATCCTTTCACCCTTGCATGGTTCATCATTCAAACATCTGAAGCTGTTTACCCATTTGAAATGTCTCATAAAGATGTATTCTTTCAACCCCTCTGGAAACAACTTCCAACACCTACTTTGAGGAACCCTCAGGGGCAATCATTTTTACTGATTAAACAGTAACAACACGGCGAATAAATTATTTCGTTACCGTCAGCTATAATACAAACTTTGTGAGACAAGAGGCTTCATGTGATCTTATTAAGCACTTATTGGGTGTTTGGTTCCTTAGTTTACCAAAATCAATTTCAATTAATTAATTTCCGATTTTTAATTTTGCTTTTCATTAACGTTTATATGCAGTATAGGAGTCTTACTTACAGCGTCAACGTCCCCCCTGGGGAAACCTTAATGCCAGTGAACACCCCTGATGGTAAATCCTGTAGCTGGTTTTTGGACAAGTCCCTGGAATAAATAAGTCATTTTAACGAAGTGTAAACTCTGCTGTCTGCGATATGTATGTTTTCCTACATCTTGAAAGCTCCCGATACTTTTCAAAATAATAACATTAACATTTTATTTGCCTCACATTAGTGGATAATAAGATCAAGTTACTCTACCCCTGACATCCTAATGCAAAATAACATTGTTCGATTAATCTGCCAACATTTCACACCATCTGGTTTTCTGAGCAGTGGTACAAATTTTAAAGATAGCAGATACTGTGATCAGATAATTGAATTAAATAATTAATTGCTAATTGATTAGCAATTTGGAGTAAACAAGTACTACCTTGTTAATTTTTTCAAAGACCACAAAAAAATTTTTTACTCGTGCATTCGAAATCATGTGATTACCAAGACAAACCTGCTGATGAACGAAATAGAGTTGAGCTATCGATGTAACAGTGGCTGACACTGTAAAAAGATGGTTTCGTACTTCGTTTTAAAATTAAGATTTCACAACAGCTGATTCGGACAGTTTTTCTATTTTAAAATTTCGTCAGAAAGCTCCACTAGAGACATGCTCTGTCGATTGGAATCGTTCGTACGCGGCATTTCGCAAAAACTTTCTATCGGTTTGAAAGAAACCTTGACACAAAGTGCCGATTGATTCACGTATTTTGCGAAAAAAGCAAGTGTTCGAAGCGACCGAAAATAAGTCACGATGGCCCTTCCTCAAAAACAACCTTGTGTTGAAGAATAATGTTGAGTCAGTCCGAAGTAACTTATATGAATTATGATCCAGATTAAAAGGAATATCTGCATGGTGCATGACAAAGTATATTATTAAAAAAACTCTCGGTACGATTTAAATAATGTGCAACTATTTTTAACGTTATCGGATATATCTCACTGAAAAATTTAACCCGGCCTTGCTAATATTCCATTATTCTAAGGCCGAATATAGCATTGTTTATTCGGCATTATCTGAGGTTGATACTATCTAGATTACTTGGCTGGAATGAAAATCTAATCTAAAATTTGAAGAAGTAATAAACAGATTGTTAAAATAAACTTTATGTGCTATCCTCTGGCCCCTGCATGGTCCAACATTCAAACATCTGAAGCTGTTTACCGATTTAAAATGTCTCATGAGGATTAACGTCGCTCGTGATCATACTAGATTCATTGGTTATTCATTTATTAAATTGAATTGAACTCGCTTATTGATAAACTTAACGAAATATTTGAAATCATCTTACAAAGATGTATTCTTTCAACTCCCTGGACAAAAATTTCAACAGTTACTTTAAGCAACCCTTGGGCTAAATGTTAAAAGTAACGATACGGCGGAAAAACTGTTCCGTTACCGTTAGCTGTGATACAAACTTTGTGAAACCAGAGGCTTTGTGTGATCATACTAAGCAGTTATGGACGGTTAGAAAGCGGTGGCTCGAGCTATTGGATGTTTGGCTCCATAGTTAACCAAATTCAATTTTAATTTATTGATTTCCGATTTTTTGTTTTGCTTTTCATTAACGTTGATTTGCAGTATAGGAGTCTTACTTACAGTGTCAACATCCCTCGGAGGGAAACCTTGATGCCAGCGAACACTCCTTGCGTTAAATTCTGTAACTGGTTGTTGGACAAGATCCTGGAACAAATGAGTCATTTCAACGAAGTGTGAACTCTGCTGTCGGCGGCATGTGTGTTTTCCTAGCTACATCTTGAAAGCACCCGATACTTTTTCAAAATAATAACAACGTTTATATTTGACTCACGTTAATGGATAATTAGATCAAGTTGTTACTCTACCCTTAAGAGATTCTCGTGCAAAATAACATCGTTCAATTAATCTGCCAACATTTCAAGAGAAACCATCTGGTTTTCTAGGCAGTGGTACAAATTTTAAAAGATGGCGAAAACTTTGATCAGATTAATTGCTTGTCGATGATTAAAACTCGCATATTGAAAGAAATAGAGGACTCATTTTAAATCACTTGTTGTTATATTCCTTTAATCTCGCTGGTGATAGGACCAGCCTGCTTTACACCTGGTGGACAACACGAACAAAAATTAATGTATTGGAAGGTCTCTGTCTCTTTGTAATTTTATGCACTTGCATGTCAGTGGTGGATTCCTGGTTAAATCTGTCGCCTTTGTATACTTTTGTGTCATAGGCTTGTGTTGCACTTGGAAAGAGTTTTCCAAGATGTGTTTTCTGGGTGGATACAATCTGTCGTCGGGGGACATTCCAAGTGCGACCCTTACTTTTGCAATTAAAAAAAAAAATCTTTTCCAATCGGCGAAAACATCAAAATCACTGTAAAGTGCTTGGGTGGTGCAAGCAGATATTGGAAAAGTCGGGTTAAATAAAAGAAATCACAGGGATGATTGTTAACGACTTTCAGTCGTGAACTTTGTTGATTTGGAACACGATAAATTTGAAAAACATGAGGAATTTCTTAGATCTTCGCGCTTTCGATATGGATGGTCTTTAATTTGTAGTGCTCCCTCACAGTTTGATGTGTTATTTTTTGCAAGTCATGGAAACTCTCCGCAACAGGACACATGATTACGATATCATTTCTTCCGGGCAGGAAACATACACTGTAATTTCTGATCTACTGTAGTTCTCATTTTTACGTGGTCAAAAAATCATCAATGAATGTTCGTAAGCTGAAGAAACGTCCTCCTTACAGATGTTCCAGCCTTGAGTTGTTACTAAAGGCCCCCGCTGGCAACTTCTGCAACTTGTTCTTGGACAGGTCCCTAGGAACAAAGTAACAAATAAAGTACCTATTTATAAAGGGGGTACGTTTCTAAAGAAACTGTGGTGCTACGTCGGTGGAAGAGTATAACAGGGTAATTTGGTACTATTAACTGATTTGACACTGTAAATTGGCGATTTGCTCTGACGAAGGGCTAACGCTTGAAACCGCGGCTTTGAAACTAATTACGGTGCCCAATTCACGTTAACAAATCAGTTAATAATACCAAATTACCTAATTACCTTATGTACTCCACTGTTAACCAGAATTACATAGCTTACAAAAAAAATTATGGACTTGCACTGTCCGTATGGTGCTTGTTAATTTACCGGTAAGCTTCACGCAAAAATTAACTTGCTATGAGTTCTTCCTTTAACTTCAAAACATTTGTCAATTTCATAATGGCTGATCTACAGAAATGTAAATTCATCAAGATTATCCTTATGCCATTCACCTTCTCAATGGAGCAGTGACCATTTAAACAAGATAACTTTTATCAACTAATAGATCAGTACACCTCCCAACAATTTAGTTTGCACTTTTCAACCAATTCCACATCTGTGAGAAATATCCGTGGCAATTATTGCTTAACAGGTTTGAACAGTTTTTTTGGCTCAAAAACTTACCATAGCAACACTACAGTCTAATGCAGTGTCATCCAGTTTTAGCTTCCCTTGTCTTTCACTCAAAAACGAGTGCGGTGAACCCAAGATTTAATTATTTAGCACCAGTAAGCACATTATGACTTAGCTCTTGGAAACTTTTTAAAATATTAGGGGAATAAATTTGGACCCACCTTAAATTATCGATAAGGCTTTTTTTTTTCAAACTCTCAGCAAAAACCTACCACCTTATATGTTATGAATGAGAAGCACATACAGTTAAAGTTACGACTGTTTCTAAAATACCGGATAGTAAAAATGGTGAACTTCTGCGGCATGGAAAGAAAATATTCAATACTCAAACCGAGCAAAGAAATAAATACTCTGATATTGATGGTCCGACATAGATATCTTATCAAAGTTTACTCATCACTCAGAAATTACAGAATTTAATTTAGCTAATTTGCGAAATTCATGCATTTTGATTTGCAAAACGCACCCAAAGCACCTCACTGAATGAAACATTATTTTCCATCAGTTATTCTCCAATACATCGGAATACAAAAGAAGTTGACAATATCAATATGACTTACAGTTTTAGCAGATTAGAATTTCTACTGAAAACTTCCTTCGGCAAGTGCTTCAGTTTGTTGTTTGAGAGCGTGCTGCAACAAAAGATAAAGTCAATTTTAACTCAAATTGTAAAAGGATAATCAACAGCTAGCATTAAAACCATCATCTGTTTTTTACCGAGTGAGCGTCAAAAAAAAAAAAAACCAGCAGAAAACCTGTCGATCGAAAGCAAGACTGGGTCAATATCTCAAACTCTTGCGTAAATCTGACTGAAAATTAACCTATACAACATTTCCAAATGTACTGAAAATGCATTCATTGGTTTCTTTATATTCTAATTAGTTACAGAAGTATAAAAATCTAACAATTTTTACATATGCTAAGTACATCAGTTGGCTCTTCTTTCTTTTCGACAATTTGAATGAAGATAGGAAGGGAAATCTCCCGACGCATCTGGTTCAACAGTTATGGAATGTAATTCTTCTTATTTCTTATGAAATTTCTTACAAAATTACAAACGACCATAAAATGATTTTGTCTTTAGCATACCTTCTCGTACTTTAGGCAATCAGTGTGCCACTTCCAAATTCGAACAAAAGCCAAATTTGAGGCTTAATTTTATACATGAAAAAATTACGTGCGTCTGATTGGCTAAAAACGATTGCATTTTTCATATAAATTCTAAATAGCGCGCGCGCTGCCAAAATTTCGTTCTTGACGCTCTGTGGTGAGTTTTTCGTATGTAAATCATCAACATGACTAACAGGTAACGACGTGATTTCGAGTGCAGTGTGGTGCAAATAAGTACACATGTAAATCTGTCAAAGACTACACATTGTACTCGCCGTAGGGACTCCTTCAATTTTGTTGTCTTTGAAAATTTGTTAGTGCTTATTAACACCAAATTGTACTCGAAATCATGTCGTTACCTAAAATTATATAACGTATTAACTACTTACAGTTTTCCTGTGGCTCGGGGAATTTTCTTTGGAATGAACTTAAGCTGTTTCGTTCCACAATCGGCCGACACTAAGCTCCTCATGTTACCTTTAAGGACTTTGCATTGGCACTGTTGAGGGCACTCTGACAAACAAAAACAGGCTTCCATTAAAAATTGATATTTGAATCAGATCTGTTTTCAATTGTTCCTTTGTATTCAAAGATATTATCAAATGAAAGCTACTGAATAAAATCGATGATGGCACTTTACAAAGTATATTATTAGTTTAGCTAAGCATTGTTCAAAATCATCCAAAACTAAAATGCTCCCTCATCGAAATGGAAGAATACTAGCCACATAGAAGCCCGCTTATAAGGTAATAAGTATTTACAAAACGTAACTTTGTTTGGCTTAGAAAGAAATGAAAAATTCCACAAAAACCGGAAAGCTGCGAAGATAGTCATTCAACAATGATTCATTCTTGCCCGGTAATTTGAGCGAGAATTTTTTCTTTGTCTTTTAATAGAGGGAGATGGGTTTGAGATTGACGCGTGTGCCAATCAATGCAGTTTTGGTCTGAGGATACTAGTTTGATGCAACCGCCGTTAAAAATTGGAAATTGTAAAATTTGGGCCAATTTTTGGCTCGCAAAAAATTGTAAAATATTTGAAGGCGCTTTAGTGCGACACGGCCCTTTATAGTTCTCAATTTCAAATAGATCCAAATAGACCGACCGACTAATCCTCTATTTCCTTATGTGACGTATACGGCGGGCGACTTTAAGATGGCTATCCTAACCGAAAAACGGCTCTCACTTTTCTAAATACTGATTTTAATTGTATTCATTGCCTCTTACGTGGTCGAAGTAATGGGAAATGACTTCAGCTTAGCAATGGTTACCGTCAACTAATCACTTTTGAATGATAATTGACAGCAGATGTTTGCATCACTTTCTGGTTACTACGTTTGAGCTAGTTGATTATTTATCCACTCTGAACGATTTTGCGATTCCCCAGCTTCAGATAATCAATAGTTTGAACAGCAAAGTTTTTGATGGCATCACAGCAAAAATCGTTAAATGCGGATCGATTGCAGGCAGTATTATTTTCAACACGCTTTGTCACGCGAGAAAAGGAAAATCAGTTCGCCATTTTAAATGTTATTTGGATTAGTTTCTCAACGTGATCAACCGATAAAAAAAAAAATCTATATTCAACAATTCAATTTTTTTTTCTTTTTTTAAATGTTTATAAATATCAATTAATAATGGTCAGAAATCGATGAAAAGCAAGGAATAAGAAAGCTATGTGCAATACATTATTTGAGACCTGGTTTGATTCTTTCCAACGTGAAGAAAGATCAAGGTATGATACATTTCTTTGACAGATATTAAATGTAACAAAGCCGCACTAGGGAGTTCTTCCTAATTGGTCTATCAATCCCCCTCGTATTGGTAACAGATTGCATATCTGACTTCAAGTACAATTCCAAACTCGCGACCATTTCTATTTCTTCTGTGTCTGCTAAGTTTATTACAACGGCTGCTACAACTTCGTCTTCTCAAGACTTCTTTCACAAATGTTTGTAAGAAAAACATTGCATCAGAATGTATTGATCTGCTTAGAGCAAGGCGGGCGTAATCTATTTTGTGACAAGATGGTGACTTAGACAAGAAAATCAACGTTGTTTGTTGAAAGAAAAAACAGTGGCTGTTAAACAGACGCAATTCTCGTAAACTAGTTGTCTCGTTGTTATGGTGCTTTGAATGGACGCCGCTCTTTCAGATGCAGCGTTTTTCCATATCCTTGCTCTTACATGTGGCGCTTATTTTTGAGCAGCGGTCAATCGAGTCAATAATGTTTTTAAAATTGAAGCAAAAGCATGAAAACTAATCTTTTAATAAATTGAAAAATAGAAGCTTAGTTATTTTTTGTTTTATTTCGTAAATATGACTTTTCAGGTTACCCTTGAATAAAACTATCGACGGTTTTATTCTGAAACCAAAAATTCCTAAAACTGACTCAAGACAAAGAGTAAGGTTTACTAAAAGCACACACAACAACTGAGATCCCCTTGAAATAAAGATGTATCTTGAGACTTACTCTCGACGATAAGATTGATGTTTTTCCTCTTCAACTGGCCATGGTCGTCCACTTCGCAGCTGTAAGTTGTATTTCTTTCTTCTTCAGTGACGTTGATTTGAAGTCGCACGCTAGTGCTGTTTTGCACAACAGCGCCATTCTTTCTCCAAACAATGCGAGGAGCTGGTCCACCTTCCGCCGGGCACCACAAAGATGACGATTGGTGGAGGACAAACTGAGTCTTTGCGACGTTTCTTAGGTTAGTGGGAACTAAGCACAAACATAAGAAGACATATCATCCAGAATAAATTATACCATTAGGAAAATCAGAACATTTTAACCTAAGAATACTTACCTGTTGCACTTAATGCTTTTCCCTCATAATATCTGGGATAAAATAGCCGGTATCTATGGTTAGATGAAAACCTTAACCATGTGTTCTGTCCACTGGAACGTAGCGTAAAGTGAGGAACGTATCTTCCACAAAATACACCCAAAAGATTTCCAGACTGATTATACCCATCACGGATCTCAAGATATTCCTCATCTGCACAAGGTGCTCCAGGTGAGTCACGGTGTATCCATAGCCTTAGTCGTATTTCCATATATTGCCCTTTTTCCACTTGAAGACGCTGGGTTGAACCAAAGTCTGGGATATCACGGGAGTATACTTCTGCGATTATTGCAACTGACAAAGAAAGTAATTTCACAGAGGAATAACTATACATAATTTGCACAAGTAATTCATTAATGACTGTCCATCTCGTTTTTTTAAGCCTCCGTTATCGTGTGCGTAAACGATAATGAAACTCATGATAGACTGTGAGATTAAGTTCATAGGACAATTTTCCCTGTACTGTTCTGGTAAACCTGTAAAATGAGAAGTATTTATTTTTAATAAATCAGTGAGCATGTCAAACTCCTACTTCAGTAATTAACAACTGATCGGTCACGCTGTGCTACAAGAGTCAAATGTCCCTGGTCGTCTATGTGGTAAGCATGGATTGCACACATAATCTTCACGCAAATTACGATGTTCTCGTTAAGAACTATTATGAATGGCAAGTGGCTAGGCTTGGATAGCTTCCGTTCGCATAATAGTTTAGACTGCCAGACTATAATCCTAATCGGTAAAATTGCATAATTTACTCGAAATATTACCACGATTCTTAAATTACGCTTTTAATTACCCTAGGTGGCCAAAAAAAAACGTTCCTTCGGGTTGTACCTATTTTCACAAATACGGATGGTAACCTTGGCCTAATATGTAACGCTAATTATAACTAATTTATGGAGCGTATAGATTCCTCGAACTTAGCACAATAACATTTCTTTACTGAGTCGTAATCATCAAAATGGAGGAGCTGCTAAAAGGCACTAAAACTATAAGAAAACGAGAAATTATCAAGATATACAATAAAAGATTTGTGTTTAGAGCCAATGAATTTCTCTGAACCTTCCTACAACTGTTCTGCGAATAAATAATGTTACTGATTTCCCTTAGTTTTGCCCATATTTTTACGTGAACTTGCTGCCAGAATACTTGCCTCGAACATTACATATTTTTAACTATTCTGCCGATAAAATTGATCTAAGCTTACCCTCGGCAGATCAGAGTAATCTTTGGGTTAAAATTTTGTCACAAATTTTCTCACAACCAAAACTACTCAATGGTGTCTCATGCTCGCTCGTGAAAACTACACGTCTTAAACAAGCGCAACCGACTTACCCAAAACAAAAGTGAAAGTCCACATGTTAGACATCTTTCCTACAAAGAAAAGCAAATGAGAATAAAAATAAATTCAAAGCCATCTTATCTGTGAGCCTCTATTCGGCACCTCAGCATATCTATACGTTCTAAACGTTGCGATTCAGTATCATCATCGGCTTCGACCTCATTTTCTTTGTCTCGTGATTGAACCACAATATTTATTCCTTAACGTCTAAGCGTTCCCCAGCCACTGTACGTGGCTATATCATACGGTGAATGTTTTTACCATTTCACTATTTTATTTAACTTGAAATGTTACGTGCAGGTTAGTTAAAACTCTTGCAATAAACACTGTTCAATTCAAATTTTTAATGCTGTTTCTAAACATTTCTTGTAATCAAGAGACTTATAGCAACATCCGCCATATTTCCATTGACTGCTATTTTATCATTGCGTCACACCTATCCCAATTCTACTAATATTCCATACAGTGTTCTTTGTGAAAAAGTTGCGTTGGCAAATAAAATAAAAATTCATCGTCGTCAAAAGTTTATTAAGAAGTTAATTACTCATATAACGACGCAAAGCGTTATGTTCTCTTATCCTCGTGTTTTTTTTCCTTTTATTTTTCTCCGGCAGAGTAGCATAAGACTCTACTTAAATTAATTTATAACACAAAAAGAACTACAAAATTACCTGAATAGTGTTTGTTTTTTCTCCTCAAGAGTGTTTTTATTCTGCAGTCACATTTACCAAAACAACAAATATTTTATTCACGTATACATCAATAAAACCCTAACAGATGTCTCAAGCTGGTGGGGTTGTACGTAAGTTGCTAAAATGGAGGCTTGACATATATTTATCTCACGTCGCTTCTGAAGAAAGGTTTATCAACGTGTTTAAAGCTGAGGTGGAAAAAACTGAAAGATAAAAACAAAGACAGTGTTCGCACTAGTTGTGGCAAAATGATAACGTAAGTTATTTTTCAGAGGAGAAAATCTTTCACAATATGAAGTCAGCCTCTGGCCCCTCTAGTCATTTCCTCTTTGTTTAATAATTAGCATTTCGAATGTCTCATTCTTATTTTGGAAAGGAAGTTTTAACACCCGCCAATATTTCATTCTAATCTGTGAATCAAAACATTTATACCTTCAACTTTGTAAACCGAAAATCGATTACAAGACTCGGTGTCTTGCTAAGCTAAGCACTGTTCACATGCAAGACTAACCTTTAATTTGATTGTAAATTATATTAAAGAAACAGTAATATTATATTAAAAACAGACTCGGTAAACAAGCTTGTTGTCCTCTTTCCAAGAACTAACAACATGAAAAATAGTTTTAGTTATAGCCGCGCAACCCTTTGGAATAGCTTGCCCTGTATAACATTAGAGAGTCTGGTTTATTAAACCAATTTAAACGCCTTCTCTATCATAATTTTGAAACGCGTCATTCATGGAAATCAGGTTTTTAAGTGGCACATTGTTGTAAGTTAATATGATGTTAGGACAAGGATTTTTAGGTTCTTAGGACATTAGTCATTGTATTGGAATTTTTTGTACCTGATGAATATTTTTTTACCGTGTATAAATAATGATTAACTAAATAAAGAAAGAAATAAATAAAGTATATGAGGAAAAAAAAGGAACGAAATAAATGACACTAATGACGACAAAAAACGTTTTAACCTTAAAGAGAGCGAATTCAAAGATAACACAATGAAAAAGCATGTTAGCAATGTTATATATTATTCTTTTGCGCCTCTGTGTGTTCACGTGCTCATCTGTATTTTAACCCCTGTTTATTAGTCCTGTTGTCCCAGTAAATTTGCTGAAACTTGTTATTAGGCTACCTAATCTAAATCTATATTGAAGAAAATAAGCACCCGAGCACCATTTGTTATAATTGAAGATCGGCTCATAAAAACCCGCGCGGAATCTAAACGCGCGCAATTTAATTATTTCCTCATTGAAAATTCAAATCACAAAAAAAGTGATCAACATTTAATAACAACAAAATATACAGGATATGTGTTGAAAAATACACAAATCATTAACTGGTCTTATGTACTTTGCAAGGGTTTCGCATATGGTGCAGAGAATCCAGCTCTCATCTTCATCTTAATTTATCGCTCTCTCAATTCGTACAAATTCCTTAGGATATATCTCGTGCAGCCGTCAAAAGATGACGTGTTGAAAATTAAAATGAAATGAGAACGTCTGAGTCTTGAAATTTAATGCCCCTTTTCTATATTTGACTTTTGAAATCGCGAGAATAAAACCCCGCAAAATATCGTCTCCCCAAAATCGCAAAATTAAGTATCCGCGAAATTTTAATAAGACTTAACTGTGATCAATAAGTTAAAAGTACCCGCTAAATGAGTCAAGGAAAAGCTCATTGAGAATCGTCAATTTTCTTTCTTAATTTACGTGAATAGTTTAGGAGGTTGTGGAAGATGTCACTGAAACACTCTCATATTTTGTTGCACTTCCTCTTGTACCGAAAAACTTGACGCAGGATTCAGTTATTATTGTTCGCCCAACTTTCTCATTTTTGAACAGCTAAACAGGACATTTCATACAAAAGCTGAACGCAAGGAAAGTGAATAAGAAACTTTAGAAGGAATTTTTTGTCTCGGCCGGTTATTTTGCTCCTAGTTTGACTGGTGTTAGGGCTCTCTGAGCTGTTCTTAACCCCTTATCTCATTAGAAATATTAGTAAATTGGGAATCTTTCCCAAAATGCCACAGTGTTACATGTAAAACGGGACCATCTCAGTCATGAGAGGACGCGCGGACATACAACAAAGACACAAAGAAAGTGAGAGAAGCTCTGCCATAAGCAGCAGAGACTTGAGAATTTTAATCAGAACTCTCCGAGGGCGGGGGGGGGGGGGCGATAAATGGTAAATTTGGTAGTAAATTTGAACTTTTTCCGTTTATTTTGTAATGCCTCGCTTTTACCTTTATTCATTTTACTATATAAATAATAATATAATAATATTATATAATAATATAAAAAAACCACCGTATATCATAAAAGTGTACTTCTGTTTGCTGCTAAAAAATGTCATGCGATTGTCTCCCGGCCCTCTATTGAGGTATCATGATGCATGCTTAGACAACGTCGCCAAATTTCCCAACGCAAAAATAATTCTATTTTCAAATCAGTTGACAAAAAAAGCCCACACAGATGTTTAAAGCTGTGCAAGTAATAAACGTAAAGGCTGTCTCATTTTAAATTCACTTTGGGTATTTTATACATCCATAACGCTTTTTTAAATTTACTTATTTGGGCTGAATAATTAAGTCTATAAGACCAGGATTAGCCATAGAAAAGAATGATAAGAAAGTCGAACATTTAAACATTTCAAAGAACATAAAAAAAAATCCAACCCAGTCATCAGTTTGCAGCCACAGTAAATAATCACTGCGGCTATGATATATGATGCACGTCTCCATTCAGCATCATCTTGATTAAACTCAGATATATTGTTATTTTTCATTTTTCATGATGATTGAACCGTTCAGTTTGTTGTTAACTAATCCTCCAAGTTCGTTGATACTACCAGGCGGCCGTTATCCTTAGAATTAAATATTCAAAACTTTAGTGAACAAAATGAGACAATCATCTCTTACTTCCATATGTTTAGTTAGGATTTGAATAACAAAGTGATTTAATTTTTCCATCATAATCTTATCTTTGGGAAAAACCTTTCAAAGATGTCAACGAAGCATGTTATTTTATTTTTCTGTTGATTTACTTATTGCAAAAAAATAGTTCAATGGTTTATTCTATTACATTTCTTAGACCAAAGAAACAAAAGGTGAAGCTGGTATTCCTGCACAGTAAATACTTATGTGCAAGGAAGATAAAATTCAGCTACTTCAATATATGTAAACAAAGTGTCTTCAAGATAATTTATTGTGTGAGAATTTTGTTGTTTTGTGAAAAAATTAATTGCAACTTCACTTCAAAATAAAGTAAAGTAAAAGTGAGAGGATGTGCTCATACCATCAGACATATCCCTCTCCCCTGAAAATTACACTCAGTTAAATTTAGTATGAGCCAGAAGAACCATGCAACCAGAATTCCACTGGTCTCCGCGGCCTGATGCAACTTAAAGCGTAGTAGAACCTTAATGTAACGAACCTCTATGAAACGAATTCCTCAATATAACGAACGATAGTCTTCAGCCCGACCAAAGTTACAGTAAAATGTATATGAAAGAACCTCGATATAACGAAATCCTTTTATAACGAATACAATCTAGAAGTCGAAACGTATAATATATCCCGATATACTGAACAAATGTCAACACGTGACAAAGGACAAAAGCAAAACAGACCAACAAGAATCAAAATCCTTCAATTTTTTAACAACAGAACAACGTCACAGCTAACGGCTCCCTACAAATGCCGACGGCGAAAAGATAACGGCGAAATTCGTAATTTCGCTCGCATACAGATACAGGAATTTCTTGGAGCCACTAAGTTTGTCGGATGGTATATATTATTACCCGGCCATAATAAAGCCAGTAACGCAGTTACTTAATGGCCGCTACGTACATTTGCGTTAGTGTAATAGAAAATTCTAAGATAGCCAGTAACGCAATGACAAAACAACGAGATTTGTGATTATCATAAATCCCACGAATGCCGACACTGACACTACTGACACATCTACAGATCCGATTTATCCTCTTTTTCTCTTATTCGGTACAATAAAGCTTCTTGTAGTTAAATATGTAAGAGGCAGGAATTTCCTGTCTAATACCCTTGTTTCTCTGTTTGCCAGTGACTTCCACTGAAATTTGTCCTACGTGCTTTAAAAGCAAGGTACTGTAGCTATGTACAGACCTGTACAGCGCACTGTAGCTTCATATAGATATTAACGCACAAATGTTATTCACAGTAATCGTTCCGATCCCGAAATGCTGGGTAACCCGACGTGACACCACCAAAAAAAAATCATTAACCATACCTCGATTTAACGAACATTTTCGCTGTTTTCCCGCAAATTCGTTAAATCGATGTTTTCGATATAACAAACCCTAACCAGTGTGTGGCCGTATCCCCTCTACTCCCCCCCAAAAAATTGTGAAACGGAAGGTAGGGAACCGTCGCTCAAGGCATCTTGTTTTCAGCGGGAAATTGGAGCCGAAGAGGACTTCCTGGAATCATAACTAGAAGCCGCTGTTCAACTGACCGCGGTATTTGCAACGGCCGCTTAAGTATACATAGCTGTTCTCGATCGGCTGCATTTCTATAGCATTGACGTAAATACTACATTAAGAACAAGGGATGATTTGAAGGTGTGATTTGAATCCAAATGGCTTAGATGGATTTCTTTATTGAACTCCTGTCAAGAAAAGGTGCAAGAAACTGGATAACGTTTGGGAGTTAGCGGACACCGCGCACCTATAACGAAATATTAGAGCAATTGGAGGCGAAATAAGTCTGAGGACATTGCACTACATGTTATTTACACTTTACTCTGACTTTGCTGACGAACACTGATTGATTGATTCCGAAAGACAGAGACTTAGAAAGACTAAAACTCACAGATTCACGCAACATAATTACACGTGTCTCTTCCATAACAATAACCACCACAAACTAGCCTCCTGTGCCATAGTTCGCTAATTTACAGTTCAAATGGCAGTTTGTGCCACACATGAACAATAGCGAGTTTAAGAAACGACAACGGCGAAGCCGTCGACAACGTCGGTTAAAAAGTGAACCTTTATTTTACCTACGAATATCGCGATACTCTAAAGTCATCTAGTTTGTTTTTCACTGTCAAATCTATCTCGAAACTGAGTAAGGAGCCCGGCGTTAAATTAGAAATAGCAATTTAAAGAATTAGCCGTCGTCGCTCACGTTCTCCAAACAACGCAAATTTTGGTGATTTCACGTTGCAGTTTGCAGAGGACGCAGAGAAATTTACAAAAATTTGTAACGCACGTGCAAAACCATTGTTCTGCTTATGAAACCGTTTAGTGACGTTCCCGTTGCCGTTGCAGTTGTGGTTTTCTTTAACCCCCTACTGTCTGCCAGAGAGGACATGGAACTGTTTCCCTCCCTTCTCTGCAGGCCCAGCCAATCACGCGGAGCCGTCAGAACCTTAAGGGTGCGCTGCCTGTTTAGGCTTCTTCCTTTACTGGAAGGCGAGGTCAGCACTCAGCAGTCCTCCATGTGATAAGACTAAACTGGAACGTTTAAAGGGCCGTTTTGAGTCAGCTTCCAGATGATTCCCTTCAATGGACACGTGAAGGAATATGGCATGTTACGCTTCCACGAGCCGCCTCGGACACAACAGCTTCAATCCATTTTGGACTTTTTTTACGAGCACCGAGTTCACTTTTAGGAGATAAAAATGACCTACATGTAAGATATAAGATAAAGGTCTTATTAATTATTTATACAGCTGACTATACTCTTTCGCCAATTTAGTGAGAGTTATCAAGGTTTGATGCTCATGACCATTTCAGGAATTTCCACAATTTTAAAAGGAATAATTAAAGATATATTGTCTTTTCTCTAAGATGTTTAACTTGATTGAAGTCTCTACAACTGGTTCCAAACTTTGTTCGGTAAAATTTGCGCACAGCCCCATACTACATTATGCATTCAGTTCTTGGAGAGAGAAAACAATGAAAAAAACAATACATCGCCACTGGGAAAATAGATTTGTTTTACAATAGTATGGGGTTATGTGGAAATTTTACCGTTTGTTCTTCGAAGGATCACGGAGAAGTGAAGCTCGCATAATATTAAGCCTGCGAAGGCATTGTCTCAAAAACATTTTGTCCAAAATAATTATTTCTCTAAAGGCAATGACATCTGCCTTTTCTAGTTTTGTGTAACTGGAAACCATGCAAGGAACTTCGAGAGACTGACACACAATCGACAAAAATGTAACATGTACGGCTGTAGACACGTACTGTTCTGAAAAAATACTATACAGTAAACTGAGGCTTTTAATACCTGTGCTTGTGCAACTTTGTAAGGGGTTTTAAGAGGGCTTACAAATGGAGGGCCATACAAACACAATGTATGTCTAACAGAGTTTAAATTAACCAGAACAAAAAAAGCGCAAGCTATAGCCGCACTGATCAAAATATGTACTGCATTAATAAATCGAACTAATTTCAATACATTTAGAACAACAACAAAAAAAAACCAACAACACAGACAAAACTAGAACATAACAAAAAGGAAGTTCAGACTTTGATTTCCCTGAAGCTTGTCTTTGCTTCTTTAATTAAAATAGTAATGTCTAATTTACAACAGCGTGGCTTCCTGCTTATCACTAAAACAAGAAAAGCTAGAGAGATCCTTATATCCAAGGGGGAAGGGGGGAGATGAGGGGGAGGGGAAGCTTATAATCAGATGTATTTTTTTGTTCACAGATAGATAGACCTATAACCAAGGGCCTAATAAGGGGAGGTTTACAGCATCCCCTCCCCCTCCTCCCACTAAAGAATTTTTGTTTTAACCTGCATGAAGCAGCTTCCTTATGAAAAGTTAAAAAACATCCCGCACGTTGTCCATTGCACCCACACTTTTGCTGCTTTAGTCATCTCAGCAGTATAATATGAATTCAACCTGCTATTGAAAATATCAGCGTTTACATGTAATTATCTCATGCAATGTAAATGGATTAATTTGGCCACTGCTTACCCTGTCATATAATTATAAACCTGGTTTTTATAGCCAATTGAGCCAAGGGAAAACACAAACAAACTTAAGAAAAAATATAAAATGAAAAAAGTTGAGGGAGGAAAAAATAACAGGACTTAAATGTTGATTTAACATAAAATCCTAATTTGGTTCTGGCTGGATGATGAATGCAGATTCTATCGGTAGTGCTTGCGGTGACCAAAAATCTAATTCAAGATTTCAAGCGGTGTCGCTCCAAGACGCAGTTAACGAGGTGTTTGGGGCTATTTTGCAGATCAAGACTGAAATATAACCGACTAAAGTTGACCGTTTACATGAATCTTTAATCTTGCAAGCAATCCACGAACCACATATCACGATCAATCTCACAATCAGTCAATCAATCAATCCAACGATCGTAAACTGAAACAATAATGCAACAAAGTTCTATCAATCTAACGAAATGTTACGAAATACATGATAAAAAATCGAGTGTAAAAAGCTGGGCCTTAACGCCGATAACGATATTAAAATAATAATAAACAATACAAATAAACCAATACAGACTACGTGAAAGTACAAAAATTTACAAGAATTTGGTAGCTGGTAACAGCCTATCGTCCTTATTTAAATGGTGACTGGTGCATTGAAGACAATTCTGGCCTTTAAAATCTCGAATCACTTGAAAATACATCACTACAACAAAATATCTGTTTGAATACTTTCACCCAATGCTGGAAAACTAAACTTAGAAAAACAAAGTAACAAAGGTACTCACATATCGGTCCCGCTTGTGCCAAAGGTTTAAAACGAAAAGACGAAAGTTCACTAAGACTGATAAAAAAGTTGCGCAGAACTGATTACAGGGACGCTAAACTCGCTTTTATGTGCGTGTGATGACACTGAAAAGTCCGATTACAAAAACAATAGAAACATAAACAGATACACATTGTAACCATGTTTGTATCTAGGATAATAGAAATAACTAAACTAATCAATAATCAATTAAATAAAAATGAGCCTTCTGGCGAGTGTCCTTAACACTATCATCCCAATACTCTCTCCAAATGTTGAAAATTCCCATAAGGGTTTTTTCCTGCTCTGAACCAGCTATATTGACCAATTTTCCTTCAACACTTTGAACAAAAACTTGTTGAAGGACTGCAAATTAAAAGAACTACAAACCATGAAGTGAGTTTCTGTGAAAGGAGCCTTTGCATCCATGTATGTCAGTTTTGCATGAAGGAAGAGTGTCGCCATGTCCTTAGAGTAACTGCAAACTTTTCACTCTGTTACAGTACTTAAACAATTTGTTCTCAGCTGCTGTGAATTGAACTACACTGTGAAAGATTCTTTCTTTTTTCGAGTGGATGGCATTGTTCAAATACAAGATAATTTTTACTCTATTGTGAAATAAAATTGCACCTTGTCAACTTGGCTCTGCTATCTGATTTTGGCATTGATGAAATGTTGGCACAAATATATCTATTCCCAAGCTGGGCTGCTTCCTGATAAATTGGATTACAGGGGCTAAGAATCAAAATAATACACTTATGGTACTCTCG
Source organism: Pocillopora verrucosa (assembly GCF_036669915.1). NCBI lineage: Eukaryota > Metazoa > Cnidaria > Anthozoa > Scleractinia > Pocilloporidae > Pocillopora > Pocillopora verrucosa. The sequence continues at coordinate 8,613,545 of NC_089312.1, forward strand.
AATTATACTCGAACAAAGGCAAAGAGCGTTTAATTATTAAATTGTCTGCACACCTACTGAGAGCAATTCAAGAGGAGATATTAGTAGAAGGTAAACATGATTGTCTCGAACTGATTTCGTGAAAGGGGTTTCTCCTTCATTACCACTGAAAGCAACTGTAACATTCGCTTGCTAATCAAATAACACAAATTCCACAGACGATTCCCAACTAAAGACAACTGGCCCACGATTGTCTTGGACAATTGGCGCTTAATACGGTGCTGATTAATACAGGTTCATAGACAGGCTTAATTTGTTGCCTAAATACCCCGCTAGCTCTCTCACTTTGTAAGCATCCTGTTCTTGATTTTCTTGATCATCTGTGAAATACAAATTCAACTAATTTACATTGATTCCTGATGAACTGATTTCGTGAAAGGAGTTTCCCCTCATTACCATTACAAGAAAATATAACACTCGCTTGCTAACTCACACAAATTCCACAGACGATTCCCAGCCAAAGACAATTGGCCCTCTATCAGTTTCTATAAACCAATTTCTCGCCGGGGGGGGGGGATGAAATGAGGATGAAATATTAGAATATTAGAATCATGAATCATTGCATACAAGAATTTTCTATAGATTTCTTGTAATGAATAATCAAATAAAGTAGCCTAAACATTGTAAAAATCTGTTTAAATCTCTTCTTTTTGCTTCAAAACTTTCTTCATTTTTGCTTCGACTTTGGCAACGGTCTCGTAGTTGAGTGCCTGAGTAACTTCGTTAGTTGTCCATTGTATAACCTTCTGTAAAGATGCAATGAGAAGGAAAACTAGCTTTTGAGAAGACCCACACAATCAGGAGACACCAAGACTCTTAGTTCTCTTCTTCTTTATCACATTTTCTAGATCTATAACTGAGCAAATTGACTCTCTCTCTCTCTCTAAAGCACCTTATTAGTGAACATGTGGGTAATGTGCTGACTGTCTTTGCAGAGTTTAACCCCTTGTTCAAAATTTTGACCCGGTCAAATGTATTTTTTATACAAGTTCTCTAAACACATCCAAACATGACCACCGACGAACGTCTTTGTTCGAGAAACAAGCCTCAAAAATAGAGTCAGCACAAACTATTGTTAATGTTAAAATTACGAGTTCGACCTTGCGGGCTTCTGAACTTGATAAGACTCGCACAATGACTATACAATAATTAGCTAAAAATTTTACTATTGAAATTTAAAAAACTCAAAATAAAGTACTCAACACGACCAGACCAGTTCAGAAACAAAAATCCATGTTCAAGTAATCGAACAACTAAAAGAGAAAGACAACAGTGAAACCTATTGTAAGGGGGTAAGACTGGCACAATCTTTGCATGCTTACCTTAAAAAACCTTGCATCGTAATAGCGCTTCACAACACTTTCTTTTTCCATAGAGGCCTTTTAAAAGGGAGGTCGCATCCAAAATATCCCTGTATTGACTTATTACAATTCAACAACTTAGTCTACAAGAGCGGCCTTCAGAACATAGCAATCGGGAACTAAGAAGGCAGTGGCGTTCTGTGCATCGCAAAGAAATTAACTGAACCGGTACCTTTGGCTAGTGAGTTTGGGGCTCTAAAATGCGCAAATAAATGAGACATAAAACCTATATTTAGCTCTCCAAGATTACACTTAATTAGACCTAAAAGCCTTGATGACTACTTCAGCAAGAAACAATAACAAGGTGATACTAGAAAAACCAAATGTGCCTTTGTTCCAGAGGTACATCAGCGAGGGTTTGCGGACACATTTACAGGTTATATTGTTGCCGCAACCCTCGGAAAAATAATATTCCCAATCACCCTTTCCTGCTATAAAAATAAAGTGCCCGCTTGGAGGGTTAAAAGTGAAATTTGATGGCCTCTTTTAGGAATTTGATACTTGTTTCGTCGTGTTCACTCAGACGTTCCTTGTTTTGTATTTTTTTTTTTCGACCTCTTCTCCAAGAGCAATCGCGGTTATATTCTTCACGGGAATCCATTTTTTTTTCTGGATAATCCAAATATTATATAGATGTTATCAATATTGGGGGAAAAATTAGGATGGCGAAAGAAAAAAAACAGTAACCAAGTCAACCCACAAGTATCGCTAGAATCGCTGGGGAGTCGAACTAAGGCCACAACTACATGTGAGGAGGCGAGTGCTCCCGCTCCACCTACTAACTGTCTCCTCCCCTTCCCCCTCGAAAGTTTCTGATGAATATTTAGGGAGTATTGATTGCCGATCTTATCACGATGCTGACTGGCTTGTAACGCAGCTTCGTAGTTTAAGGCACCATGGGAAGGTCTGATATTCAAATTCTTAACGAAGTCTCAGATTATTTTTTTCAGGTTCCGAGCTGCTTGCTCGTTTTTAAATTAAGTGCATATTTTCTTATGGTATTCTGTCGAGGGATTGCCGAGCTACCCTTGAAAATCTCATTTTTTCATATTGTCCCCACTTTGTCCCTATGACACTTGAAACCTAAAAAACAAAATTAACGCCCCATTACACAGAGCTCTCACTTGGATTTCAGCTGAAACTATCATTGTGTGCTACAGAATTAAAGAAAACTGTGAGGAACGATTGGTTAGTATCGATGAGAAAATTATGAATAAACAAACCAAATTAGTATCTAGCGGACAGGTGAATTGCGCTTTTCGCGCGCGCTAATTAGGTAGTTCGCTAATTAGCTAGATCGCCGGTAATGACTGTGAAATACCTCGTTTCACAACGACAACCACAAAAAAATTTGCTAGATAGTTCTGAAAATTGAACTCCTTCTCTATACTCTTCTGAGATGTCCAAGCCCCTGAATATTAGCTTCATTTTCCCTTTTCCTTTTCAGTTGGTCTTTTTTTTTTCAAGATTGTATTGTTTCAGAACAAATTCAAACGAAATAAAAAGAATAAACGTTGCCACCTTAAGGGAGATCGGGTGGCCAAGTGATGAGCGCGCTCCACTCTAAACGGAAAGAGACGATTCTTGGTCCATAAGCATTTCTTTTGCTTTAATTGTGTATGTCATAACCGAAGGCTGTTACAGATCTCCTTTCAAAACAGCTAATTATAAACTGGAATAGTTGTTAAATTATTATCGTGAAAACGGTATGCAAATACGCTTACTTAACGCTACCTGGAGCACTGAAGAAACATGTCAGTGTTTCCTTTTTTATCAATAACCCATAGGGCTCTCATGGCCATTTCAATCAAATTGGAAAACAGACGTTGTAAATAATCATAGTGTTTTGAAAATCCCAACCAGCAGAGTGCACACCAGTTGGCTGTGTACAAACTGAGTCAAGGAATCGACGTTAGGGAAAAACGAGAACAAATCCAGCGAGTAATAAGGTAGAGGGCTTTCACCCGTGACCACCAGATCACTAGTTCAGCACCCTCACCACACTGCCTCACTGCCAGTATGCTTCTTCCTATAGTTCACTCTGCAACGGATCTCACTTTTTATTCTTACCAGCCGATAAAACAGTTTTTGTCGAAATTAGTTGCAATTACCAATTTCTCATGAAATTACTCGGATTACTACAGTAACTTTTATGAAACCGTATATAGGTGTTTGTATTATATCATATAATTTGTAATACGCAAATCCGTTTTAAGCGAGTTTCTATTTTGCAGTTACCAAATTGGTAATAAAAGTTTCATGTTGTGAGAGGGATTATATTCTTGATTCTTTCTGGATTGCTTCATCTTCAGGTGGTAAGACGGCATCTGATGTTTTGATGGCGAGACTTGAAGGCAACCAGTTGCTTTTTCTACTGACGATCCTAGTAAATGCCGTATTTATCTTGGTACTCAGAAAAATGTACAGCCATGGGTTAACGGCACTGTTAGCGTGTCCAAACCAAAAACACACAAAGCTGACAATCGGCTGTATATGTAGGTAAGCCTTAGATGCGTGAATGACGTACATGATGTGGACCACTTGTGGTGGGAGCCAACAAAGGGCAAAGGCACAGGTAACAATAATGAGCATCCGAACCACTCTTCTCTTGGAGGTTTCTAGTTGTGCTCGATTTCCTCTCAGAGCATTCACTCCAGGTGCAACATGGAACCATAAGTTCCATGCAGTGATGGTATACAGAAAAGAAATAACGACCAAGGGGATGAGATAGTTGACGACGAAAAGGAGGAGGTATATTCCTCGAAGAGCCCTATCTGGATCACCCAAGATGTAAACAGATACCATGCAATAGGAAGAATTATTGTAGTCCTCCACAGTTTGAATAACAAGGAAAATGGACATGGAGACCAGTGACCCGATCCAAATAAATGGAACGGTTAGTTTAGGCTTTCGAAACCAAAGATGGCGGCGGAGGGGATGAACGATTGCATAGTACCTGTCGATCGCCATGAACATCAGGCAGAGGACGGATGCTGTTATAGTGACGTAGGCAATGTATACAACACCTTTGCACATGACTTTTCCAAATAATCTCGGGATCATCCACAAACCGTCTGTATATATTGCGGAAATCGACCAAGGCATCACAACCAGGGTTACCAGCAAATCAGCGATGGCCATGTTAACGAATATGAAGCTTGTCAGTGATCTGACTTCAGGTTTCTTCCACACGATGTAGATGAGGAAACCATTCCCTGTAAACGCTACGAGCATCGTGATGGCGTAGAGGACTGTAATAACAATCCACTCTGCATCTGGTTTCATCTTTAGTTCCTGTTTTTTCTGTTGCTCAAGTTTAATAGTACAAGACTATTATTACTGAATAAATAATCAGTAGAGGGAACACCCATGGCCCCCTAAAATCTTATTCGATACCAACCTGGGGTGTGGTGAGAGGAATTGATTGTGAATTCAAAGGAAATAAAACATTTAATTTTTTTTTTTTAACAAAGTTCATATTGGTTGTGTCGATGATATTTCAGGACGTCACTGAAGCTGTGAACAGGAATAGAAATACTAGAAACAGGAAAAGGAATGCAGCAGGACATTTGGATTTTCTCCATAAATAACCTTAGTGAAAAAATCTTAGGGTGCGCTCCTTTCGAGCAAATCCATTTTCAGATCAGTGATCTATCAAATCCACTCTGGACAAGAATTCATTGGATCACTGATCTGCGTGATCTAAAGACGGATCATTAAATCACTGATCCAACGCGTTCCTTGGGCGAAGGATCCGACATTAATCATTTTGCCCAGCGGTGCTCAATTTTAAACACGTAGGTACTTGATATATTGACTGGAAAGATTGTTGGCAATCGCTCCACAAATTCTGCCATAAACTCGAAATAAAATCGATTTTGTAATGTTGAATCGATCGGCCACTGATCGCAGTCATTCAGGGTTCCCAAGTATCCATATCGTAATCAATATTTGCTTCTGTTTTAATTCCATCGTTTCAGTTTACCATGAAAAAATGTGCTTCTAATGAATAGTGCGTGCCAAAAGCCCGTGCAATAAGACGAACCCTTCAGGGAAGAGCTCACTAACCCACGTGCATAGTCTTAAAATAGTGTACTTTTTGGAGTTCTCTGAGAGCTCGTCTGAAACGTCGTTCCTTTCATGCACTGTGCGATCTTGTATCACAAATCTAAATCCGGATCCTCCCAAAGGAACGCACCCTTAGTAATGAAGTCATGGTTAAGCATTTCTGCATAGAATTATTAAGTATTCCCATCCTTAAAATATATAAATACTGGTCTTCGTCGTTGGTTTGCCTTGAGGACGAAAGCGTTTCTAATTTGTCATCTTCTCATTTGTCGTTTTCCGTCCCGATGATTAAAGATAACTTTCAGAAACAGTTTTTTTATTATTATTTTCAATTTCCTACACGGTTCCTTCATTTGTTCGCATAATACCAATAACAAAAATTATCAGAAAGAAACGATAAAAAATGTATGGTATCCTATTAAAGACACCATTGGCGCATGTATATAACTATTTTTGATGGACTGTAACGTTATTAATATTAGTTTGAAAACAAGAAATCAATCTGCAGATATATTCGCCTTACAAAGTCAACTTGTTCTGCGCCAAATTATTGTCAGTTAAGAAGCGTTGAACGTCTCATGGCAACTCAACGTACCTGCGATAGAATGCACTGAAGTCCGCTGTCAGCAAATAGACTTGTAGCCTCTTAGTACTAAAGGAAGATTAAAAAAGGGTAAAATTTACATTTCAACCGCACTGATCCAAGCGTTTTTTCAGGTTGATCTAAAATAAGAAACACGGTATACCTTTGGAGATAGAATTCAGTGGCCCGAGACTGATGAACCCTGATGAACTAAAGAGCATATTCCTGATCACCTCTGTTTTTAACCATTTCAAAATGACTTGATATGAATATTGATGCGGGTCTCGGTTGCATCTCTTCTCGACAGCCGGAAAGGAATATCAGACATAAACGTTTACATGTGGGAGTTCTCAAATGGGTCTCAAATCCAACATGCCTCATATTGATTTTCAAGGCATGTAAACACGGGCTTACGTCTTCCGCTTTAAAGAGCAAAAAAAAAAAAACCACTTAGAGCTCAGTCAAGATGTCAAACTTATGAACACCATTTAGAAGCTATTTGTCTTCAAAGTGAGCCTTATATGATAGATGTGTGTTGAGTTACATAGAGGCATAGTATTTTTTTATGGATGTTACCCATAATTTATTGAATAGGGACAATTATTCATTTACAATCGAATTAGGACATGTCACAGGTCATTTACAGTCCGTTCTATGAATAATTTTTGCTTTAGATCTCCTCGTTGATTTTAATTCATAAACTTGAGTAAAACAAAACAAACAAACAAAAAGGAAACCCTCTTTACATGCGGAAATTCAAGATTTACTCAAAAAGGAGGTTTTGCACTTTCTCGCGAATCTTAAGGCAGGTGCTCCGTATTTTAAAACTCATTTTAATGAGTAAGTAATTAGCCAAGTGGTCTCAAGAACAGTGTGACGAACCAAAGAGAAACTACCCTTCGGTAGAATGAACAATTTTAATATAGGAAAATGCAAATCTGGGGAAAATGCGAAATTATGTTCTAAGTATGTCACTTTTCTTCTTTGTGAGTTTGTCGGTTTGTTCTTGATCATGAACAGCTGTGAATCAATGACAGACCTTCAGTGGGCTCTATTAGTTCGACAAAAAATAATACACTTTGCAAATAACACGCAATTAAGTTAAGTAAAAAAACCATAATTTAACCTTGAGTTAATGGCGTCTTTCAACGCAAGGCTTGTCATTTAGAATTCGATGGTAGTTGATCGTAACAATGCACAGAAAGTGGAGACAAATTCCACATAAATTTGTTGCTTTACACTGTGTTTTCATAGCCTACATAATCATGGGAAAGCACACGTCACATTTCGGATCACTTTAATGTCAAAATTCCGTTATGGAACCGTTGCCTTCAGGTCAATTTTATTTTTACCTCATAGCCCTCCTATCGAAGTTTAATTGCATGCAAATGATCTCACGTATTTTTGACAGATCCATGACAATGAAATAATGAGACGGTTCTGCAATGCCCGCTGTCATGCTGAAATAGTGGACGATGAATTAACTTTAATTTTAGAAGAATATATGCTTGAAGCGAAGCAACCGCAGGGGTAAAGTCCGCGCCAGAACCAAAACTCTAAATTCATAAAAGATTTCTTTGCATCATATTTATTTTTAATGGAAATCCGACATCGATTTGCCGATTTTGTCTCTCGATGAAAGGGGGTAGTTTAAAGCCGGTCAAGACAGTGCCGGAGTAAATACTTGTTTAATAGAGTACACACGAAAAGCTCTCTTTCATGAATTAATTGATATAGTTTCCCATCGTTGTCTCTTTAATTTGACTTCAATAATCTGTAGTCAACTTTAGCCTTTATGTTTAAAGGTGCTATAAATTTCCTCACCAGTCTCCATTAGCCTAACTGTTCATAATATAGTTCATTCTATGTTTGATGGATGGTGGATATACAGGGGACAGGAATAGCGCTTGGACGCGGCGCTTTGCAGCTTTACATTTTCTAACCATTTTAGTTTAGGAATACAGCCTTTTTTTCAGTTTTTGTTAAGGTCATGTCGCATTGATATCAAAAGAAGCAGCCAGAATAAAAGTTTTTTGCGTGGCGCTATACAATAAGTATAGGAGTTCCTTTTTTGAAAAATTATCTTCAAAACCAGCATCTGCGAAATAATTTGACGCTAAACAGCTAGGACCACCCAATTATTTATCTTCAGCTTTTTTGAAGACAAAAACGTACGGAAAGTTTCTTTGCTTTTTGTTGAGGCGCAAAAGAGAAGACTTGGCGAGAACGAAAGCTAATTTAGTTTAAAAAAAAATTCTGCAGGAACACTCTTTCGTTCAGATGCAAATTGACAAAGGATCTTTAGCATAATAATCTATCTTACAAAAGACATTAAATTTAAA